>NW_009232386.1:87084-104567 GCF_000690835.1 Fulmarus glacialis
TAAATGCAGGCAACCAAAATGTTACAGAATTGTAGAAAATGATATGAATTTTGGAAACTGTTAGCTAAACACTGAGTTCTGTCTCCTCTTCCCATTCTGCACAGCAAGCGATGATCCCAGGGGAGACACACGTATTTCTCACATGAATTAACTTACTCGCAGCGGTAATCATGAACACAACCTTGGCTATTTTAATACATTTCAGGAAAGCTAACAATCAGAACTTAAAAATCTGGCATCTTACAGAATGAGAGATCTGGGGGGTGACCAGCATGGAACTCTAAATGCCAGATACGGTGATGCTGTTCAGTGTTTCAAATGGAGCAGGGGCTAAATTCTTCTGATGGTTCTACTGGGCAGGCCTGGCCTGGAGCCTGCCCCTGTTTAACGCTAACTGAAATGTTGGTCCGTGCAGTGAATGAGTTCAAAACAATGCGAGTCCTGAAACTGCCCCGGTGACACAGTTTTACTGATACATATTGCTGTATAAAAATTGCGTCGTATTTCTTTATTTCAGAAAGATAAGAAAAAATCCTGCCTGAAACAATGCTTTTAATTTAGCCAGACTCTAAATCAATGAAAGGACACATTAAAATGTATACCAGTTAATGATAGTGTTTGAAAATGGTTTCAATATGATATTCATAAAACTTTAAAAATTCTCCTAGGCTTCCCCTTTTTTGTGATAGTTTACTTATGTAGGAAATAGGGTTTTCTTAGTGTCCTTAAGCTAAAAAACATTGGAGGAAGGCTGAAGTGATAATTTTCTGCATCTCTACTAAAAAGGCACATAGTGAGATTTAGAATTACAAAAATGCAAACAGGACATAAAATATACATGCAATCAGATGTTCATTTGTTAGACATTTTGTTTGCAAAACAAGTTAATTAGAATGTTCTTACCATATTTTGGGCAAGGGAAAGCGGCCTGAGGAAATTACATTTCACAATTGGGATGCACATTTCACTTTAATTAGTTTTTTTAAAATGGCTTCGTCATTAGAGTCAGAGAAGCTAGTTTTAGGGTCTTACTTTTATTTAATCTTAGGTTGTGGCAGACGTAATCATGAATGAATAAGCAGTCCGAACTCTAAAACAGAACTTAGTTTGCATTGATGCTTTTAAGCTTTCAAATAAGCCTGTCTGTCCTTTCAAACTCCAGGTATAGCTTTTATCTGATGGAGCTCGAAGATATAAAGGCTTAAGTTTCACATGCTTTGTTCTTTTCATCGTCGTTGACTATTGATTAAGGCTCAGCCCTACAGGTTAACTAACAAGTTATTTTTCCCCCCACTGGAGCTGCATGCTTTTTCAGACCTGCAGCTACCTGGGTAAAAATGGGCATCTCTGTTATTCCCACTTGCAGGATAATTGATACCCAATTGTTTCAAGGCTGCTGGAACTTTGTCCTTGTACTTGAGAAGTGAGTGGGGGAGGCAGGTAAGGAAGTAGAAGAGGGGAGGAGAAAGAAAGGTAATATAGGTACAAAGCTAATTACTAGTGCCGTTTAAAAGAAAGAAAAAAAGTGGGGGTGGGGTTCATTTAAGTTCCTTGTTTTCCACTCCTCTTCAGTCATTCTTTCCTTTTTTCTCAAGGCCTGAACATTGGTAATAATGGTGATGATTAACTAAATGAAGTCGGTAACCTGGGCGACCATTAGGGTGGTTTTATATTTCATGGGTACCGAAGAGCCAGAGAAAGCACACTATTGAGGACTCGGAAAAATGAGATGGGGCATTTGGGGTTTTTTGGTGGTGGGTTTTTTTTGCGTTGTGTTTTTTTACTTTGCGTTTTGTGCCTTGATGCTTCACAACGGTAAGGTTATAAACACCTTCTTCCATGTTTCCCTTCTTCTCCTGTCTTTTTCATTCCTTCTCTTCTTGACTTGCCACTTTTGAAAGAATCTGCATATGACTGAAGTATAGTTTCCCCCGTTTGCCGGCCTACCTGTAAAATACTATCTTGGGGAGAAGAGAGGAGGTGAAAGGAAGGATTTATTTCTCAATATATTAGGTATATGCTAGATTAATTGACTTGAAGAGTTTATTTTATTTTTTACGATGTATCTTAGACTTGTCCTGCTTCTGCCATAATAACTTAGTGTTATTCTCTCCAGACAAAGCATTTAATTGCTTTTAATTTTGTGCTATCGCCACGCTTATTGAGTGCATTAAAAGCAAGTGCCATCTTCTACGGAACCAGAAATTCTCTTAATTCTCAGGCCTCTGGTGGGCATGAATTGCATATTTCACTGGCAATGGTAATGTAAGCAGCAAGCTGGTTGGATAGTTTGCAATTTTTTTTTCTTTTTTTTGGGTAAATACTAATAATTCCTGTGCTTGCTAGGTATTAAATAAGTCTTACTCAAAACAGACTGAATAAGTGAGCTGAAATTGTGTATTAGTCCAATGGGAAATAAACATTTCTAACAAACTATTTTTATTTGCTGAACTAGATAGAAACAAACACGTGGGATTTAGTATTTAAAAGCAAAAGATCTAGACTTATTATTGGGTGTGAAATGAGGATTCATCTGAGAAACGTGTGCATTAAAAGTGAGTGCTTCCATTTGACTTGTCTTCATGTAGGTTGAGCTGATTAAAAGAATCCATAGTTCATTTGTATAGTATACCATGCCTTTTGCGGGGCTCGGTGCCTTAGAGTTTGTCACTGCAAGCATCGCCTTGGCTAGCAGGTGGCTATGGTATGTTGATTATATAGTATTGGCTGTGTCTCTGAGTAATCTTCTTGGGGAACACTAAGCAAAACATTCCCTAGTTTATGAAATTCTTGGCAGCTCCTGTAGTAAAGAAAAAGAATTGTGAAAGTTCTTTCCATCCTGTGTACAGAGTTGCACATGCTAAAGCGAAGATCAAAATGCATTTCTCAAATAAAATATTACACAAAACTACACTTAACCATTTAACCTAATTTTTATAAAATCGTTTTCCTAACTCATACTAGTTGCTATTAAACTTTTGAAGTAGCAGCTACTCCATGTACTAAACCCATGATTAAAAAAAAGTTAATTTTCTGGTCTCAGTTTTGTGATGATAAGAACTATATAAAGTCTTTAACTTTATTTGGTATTGTAGATGTATAACATCTTAGCAGAGATCAAGGTTTGGTGTTGGTCTTTTGTCTGCAAAAAAAGCACAAAATTGCCACAGGTAGTGTAAGTTTTCCTTGAATTTGTTCTCTATAATTCACTTCTGAAACTTCTTGGGTTTTATATAAAGTATCTCCTATGGTACTAATGGGAAAAGAAGTTAAACAGATGCAGTACTGTGCAGAAGATGACACAAAGGCTCTTTCTCTTGTGCTGTGATCTGTTATTGACAGCAGTTAGGCAAACCAAGCAGATTATTATTATTTTAATGGATTAGCTCTGAAAGAGTTCCAGAAAGAGCCCTACGAGGGACTTAGGTCTTCTTGGAAACTATTTCACAGTTTTTTGTCTGTTACAATGTTAGATTGTTTGTTTGTTTATTTTTCGCAAAAGACATCATTTTCATTGCACAGTGATGATGGATAGGCATAAGTGATACGAAGTTTTGAAAAGAAAATTCACCAGCTATTGTCAGGTTCAATAATGATTAGCACAACAGCAAGGCATACGGATTGTTTATTAGAACTGTGTTATGCAGCTAAGAAATATCTGCCTTTGTAATTATTGCGACACGCTACCGTTTCCCAGCTTAGATATGAAACCTATGCAGAGGTGTTCTGTTTGGTGGTGGGGTTTTTTGGTTGTTGTTGTTTTGTTTGTTTGTTTTAACTCCAGATGCAAGTTCTGCTGCTTGACTTACTCTTCAGGTATTTAGCTCTCATGGAAGTCAATATAGCACAAGGCCTTAAGAAGCGACTGTTGAAGCTCTGACTGCAGGTCAGCGTAGCACTGGGATGCAGTTCTGATACACTTGTGAGGGTGGTGGGTTTAGCTCCTTTAGAAGCAGCAGCTTGACCTATGGTGTGCTAACCGTACTCTCCTGATACCCTGTACACCAGTAAAGAGTCCATATTTTCACTGGAAACAGATTTGGAGGACATTGCAAAGAACGTGGTTAATGCAAGAGCTTTCAGGAGCCCAGTCCAGGGCAGGCCTAACGCACAGGAATCTTTTCAGAACAATTCTGTCGAGGGCTAGATATGGAGGAAGGACTGGATGACTTAGCAGGTCTGCTCCAACTTCTGATTGCATAATATTACAGTATTGTCTTTTCACAGTAATATACTGTGAGTCAAATCCTGCTCTTGGCAGATATACCTGCCATGGCAATGACTTGCATTTTGTATTGTCGCTAGCTGTGGGGGGTGGAGGCAGGATGTAATTGGCCCAAACCTCTTCACCCAGTCGTACCACATTCAGCGTTCCGATTCCTGGTGTGTGGTGTACGCAGATTGCAAATGGCCATCAGCATGCAGCCTACAGAGGGAGTCTGGCCAGAGCGGAATGAATGAATTGTAAAAATTGTCAGTGGAGGAGATAGTATATTAAGAAAAGGATTTCAATTAAAACCACCTTTTTTCCATTCCTATAAGGAGATGTAGGAAATCGAATAATGGACTGAGGCCTTTCCCCTTTCCACAGTGAATTTAATCCAGACCGGTGCTTTTTTTTCCATCTTTCTCTCGGCATGTGTGAAGGGAGTTGGTTGATCCAATTTCATTCCTTTCGGAACAGGTGTATTTGCAACAGCACACCCCCTCATAGATTACTTAGCCTTTTCTTTGCAATTGCAAAAGGCAAGGCAAGAAGTGAAGGAGCTTTAAATTAAGATGGAGAACTATGTTTCTCTCCAGGTCGTTGGAGAACTGCCTGAACACCGGGGCTGAGGGTTACCGACAGACTATTACTACACCCGACTGTTGCGTAGTACTGATGAAAAATGGCCATTGCCCCCTTCACGTATCTTGTGGGTTTTTTTGCAATGAACCCATCTGATCTACTCACCTTGCTTCATGGAAGAAACTTTGACCTTCCAAGCAGCATTAGTAGAAGGAAGGGCATTTCTAGTGAGAGCTAGCGTTAAGCTTCGAGCTAATTTGACCTCAAGGGTTTTTCTCTATCACAAAATGTGTCAAAAGTCAGGAGGGTGAAAGAGTTCTTAAAGGAAAAGGCCCTAAAAAATTCCTCATTTCCTATCCCTTTTGACCTTCCCTTTTGCCTACACCTATTGCAGAAAAAACCCAGGCTTTCCTTTCCTGTTGTAATATCTCTTTATTTTAGGTGTTCTCCACCTCTGGTGAGCAGGAGGGATATAAGAGATGGTATAATACTGCTCGCTAGGTACTGGCGCACTGGCACTGTTTTGTACATTCTGGACACAGAAAGAAGTGTCCTGTTGAATCTCTTGGCAAGATCTGGATTTTATACCTTTTAAGCATTAGTTTGTAGCATTTATGTATATGGTTTTTGGCTTGAACGTGTCTGGGTCAGTGCAACAGCTCTGAAATTGTTGAAAGGTTCCGATAGTAAGAAACGGGCTTAAACTGAGACCCAGGAGGGGCAGGATTGCTGCTGAATGCCTTAGGGCAGTGATTTGTTAGCTTAGAGTGTATTTCTAGGACAGTTTTTCTCTCATGCTCATAAAAGCAGGATATATCACCTTCTAGCTGGGCTGCAGATCAAAATACTTTGCATCAGGCTGAAATATTCCTGCACCATTAGAAAACAGCAGGATCATGCCAACACCTGTTCCTGTTCAGTTGGTGGCCCGTACATCAGAAATTAAATGGTGATTGCCTTGAATTGCCTTTATGGCACCTTTGAGATGTCATCAGAAATACTAGAAAGTTTAGTTTGGGTTGGCTGATAAAGGTAATCTAGTCTGATCTAAAGCTAGATCTGGTAGCTCAGGGCCTTTTCCAGCTGAGTTCAGAAAATCGGCAAGGATCAGTTCTCACAGCCTCTCATCTCGCACTAGGTCTGATAGTCTGTGACACACTTAGCATCACTCCATTCCGTGTCATGAGGAGGTGGGGCAATGACAGCGCACTTGAATGCTAATGTAAAATATTTATGCATTTTTCCTTTTGCGCTCACTATTTTAAAGTGAGAAAGTAGTTTCCTGGCAGCTTTCCAAGGTTACAGTTGTATAAAACTTTAAGATTAAGCAAAAGCCCTTTTATCAGCTGAAGAGGACATCTTAAATAAAACCCTCTATGTTCTCTATAAGCACTGACATCTCAGGTATTTTCTACTCCAAGTTCAAGGGAGAAACATCCCCTTGTCCACCGCAGTTGTAGGACGCACTGGCAAACTGTACCCACACAGCAGCTTCCATTTGCAGCAAAGGGAATTACATGTTGTATTTGAGGGCAGAACTAGATTGATAAATTCAAATATATGATCCCACACTCACTCTAAAGTGATGGGATACATCGTATTATAGTGCATATTCAAGGGACTAAGTTTCATGACTTTAGACAAATCTATGAACAGGTTTTTGAAGAAGTGGCTTATGTGGAACAGCATCCTTTGCTGTAAGTCTGTAGTGTAACAACTCTTGTTTTGGCAGCTCTTGTATCAATGTCCAAACCAAGGAGCTAAAAAAAGCCTTTTTCTTACTTGACAGTGAAAGGGATGGCAAGGGTTCAAGTGTGGCAACAGTAAAACTGGTATCTATTCTGAAACCCCCTCAAAATATCTTCTTCCCAGAACCATAAGACTCTCCCAACAGACAGGAGACCAGAACCCACATTTATAACCTCTCAATGTGTTTCTGGCCTCGGATTCTCCACTGCTGAATGGACTTCTCTATCAATGGTCTGGTTTCTTTTGTTAGGAGTTTTAGGTCTGACAATCCAGGCCTACTGACATGTGTTCATCACCTTCAGTCTTTAAAGAATTAATGAAAATTCAGCTGTTTAGCCTCCAGTATCGATGCCAAATAGGAAGGAGTAATTTCTCAAGGAATGAAAGACGTGTTGTTTGCGCTATTAAAAAACTGACATGTCAGTACCAATGGGACACTAGCAGAGAATGTCTTGTTATAATAGTTACTTAATTCTGGTCATTAAGGGAGACTTTGCATGATATGGTTCTAGTGCAATTGTGCAAACATCTACTTTTAATGCACCTACCTTACTTGAAAAATATCTGTAAGAGAATTTTCTTTTTTTTTTTGTCATTTGAAAAAGAAAATCCCCAGACTGCAAAGAGACAGCACAGCCATGAAAGAGGGGGGAAAAAGCCATGAAGCCCTCTAAAATAGAAGTTGAAGCAACAGAATGAGAACTTCAAACTTCTGGCTACTTCTGCTTGACTGTTCTATCAATGTGGCAGCAAGGAAAAAGGCTCACAAATCTCACCCTAGCAAGGCACTAGATTTCAGGCAAAAAGGCTAAAATTAGCTAGAATCTTAGCTTATTCTCTAAATTGTTCTTGTCAGTTGGCTAACATTTCCTAAGTCAGTCATGTGCAATTGAATATTTTTGCTGTAATTATAACTAAGCATCCTGGGATTTTTGTAAACTGTGGTCATTCTAGCAAATTATTGTTATCCATATTAAATGGATAACAGATCTGGTTGTTATGTATCAAAACAGACTTTAACACAGCCTGGAGTTTTATTGTTTAGAAAGCCTCCATTCTACCTACTTTTATTTCAGCTACAGCTATCACATCTAACATGTAGGGTACTTTAGACAAAGAGCTATTGTCTAATTCTCCTTCTTGTTGACTTTCTTTATTCCATGTGACTGATGTAGAAAAGACACTTTCTGTTGTAATGGTTAAGTGGAGCATGTCTGCGTGTTAGCTGCTTTAGTGGGGCTGGTGAGGTTCAGTGTCACCTTGTTAAAAAAAAAACCAAAACCAGAAAATGCAAAAAGCAACCACCCCCCCAACCCCCCAATTTTTTTTTGCAGCCATCTACTGAGCCATTTGCAGAATGTCAACCTGAAATGGAGTGGGGGACTCAAACGTGTCTTTGTATTCATTGTAAGGGCATGGCATACATTACAAGACTTTAAAAGTTGTCTGGGGTAGCCTCATGGAAGAGCTTTTGTAATATAACTTCTTTACATCAGAATTTGACTGGAATTTCTCTTAAGTGAATCTTGAGGAGGTGTTAAATGATATGTAGTGTAGTGACTCATCTAAACCATCAGGTAATGTACATAATGACATTGCAGATGTAGATATCTTAAACTGGGATGGGATTCTAGTTGCAGCAATGACTTTGTCATTTCACCACATTTTGTTCTAGCTATTTTTTCACTTTATTTTCACCATCTTTATATTGAATGCAGTCCTCCTGTTCAAATGGTTATCGTGCTGCTGAGCGTTCGGGAATGATCTTCGCCTTACTGCAGTTTTGAAGTCATCAATGCAAGCAGTAAGGGTGTTTTTGTTCTTGTTGCTTTTGTAAATGAAAACACTAGCTCCCTTTATTCAGCAATTTAGCCTTTCTGACCTGGAGTTATCTGGAACCAAACGAAAATTTCTCTTCCCCTACTTTCAGTTGCACCTTTGGCATCCCTCAGTACTTGCTGAACTGGAGGTCACTTTATTGTTGTACCCTATCCCTAATCAAAATGGTTTTGGCTGAGAAACTTAGTAACTTGTGCAGGTAAAAGAGGAAATGGGTGGAGGGAGAGAATGCCAAACACCATAGTGTAGCCACTAGGCTGTGGAAGGTTTATCTATCAGCAGTGTCTGGCAAACAGAGATTTCTAGTGGGTTTGAGAATGCACTGGAAAGTATGTTTGTCAGGTTACAAGTCTTTTCAATGGTATTAAATGTCAATGCTGCGTTTCTTTGTGGTGAGCAAATTGTAGTCATTTGTTTAGTTGCTCCAGAGCTGTTTAGAGGACGAGGCATACTTTTTCATGTCTGCGAGTCAGTATCGTAAAAAAACAAACATGCAAAAATCTTGTGAACATTAAGAGATGATGCAAAGAGTAAGAGGCTCCAAATATTTTAATATTCCCAGTTTCTTTGTAATAATGATGTTCTGCAAGATCTTTGGATTCCCCAAATCTGATTAAAAGATAACTGAAGGAATCGGCAAATATGAATTGCCTAATAAAAACATAGATAAAGCTTAAATGGTTGGAGATACTGGAAGACAGGTAAGAGTTATATACCTAAGTCTGCAAACCTGTGTTGCTTCCTGGATTTTGCATTTTCCCACATTTTTAATTTGCAGTAGCAGATAGGGCATAAAGTTGGCTGTAATTGCCCATACCTCAGATACCATCTTGTTACATTTTCAGTTTGTGTGTTTCATGAGGTGTAAATATAAATAAGACCACTTATTGGTAAGTGACAATTCTGAAGGTGTGTGTGGGGAGGCGGGGGATGGTGGGAAGAGGCAGGACTATATGACCTGTACAAACATTTCTGGGATAACTTTTCAAACATTGCTGCTTCCGCCTCTCCCAAATGCACAGCATTTGATAATTGCTGAAATCACAAAGGAGGGACAGCTACAGGTGGTATTCCCTCCCCCCTTTTTTTTTCTACTCCAAATAGTCAAGCTTTCTAGCTTGTGGTATATCTGCTGTTTGTAGACCATGATCCTGAGATGCCATTACCATCTTACTGGGCAGCATTGGATGTTTTCTGTTTTTCTAATACTGCCTGGTAATGATGATTATGGTGTTTCATGTACAACGTGGAAAAGTTCAACAGCGAATTTGGAAACAGAGGTTAGTGGCCAATAGAGAAATCCATGCTTGACTGTCAAATCTCCCCAAGCATAAGTAAATTTAAAATTAAATGCTTTGGGTTCTAGAATAAAGGGTAAAAGCAAGCATAAGAAAATTTTGTCCTTATTCTAGAATGATAAAATAATGTTAGAGTGAGCCTGTAAATAGAAAATGGTGCAGAATGTGGAACAGAGCACGTGTTTGATACTGCAACAATAGAATACATTCAAATGAAAATGTTAAGTTTTGTAGTGGTAAGATGAATGTAGGTACTCTGCTCCAAACATGTTCTTTTTATTTACTTTTAAACAATGGTAGCTTTCCAGAGAATGAAATTAAACATTTTATTGAAATGTAACATTTGAGTTTTCTTGTTCATAATTTTCTCTCAAAATCAAAATGTTCTTTTCATCTAACTATAAGATAATTTAAGAACTAGACTGCTGAAATCAAAAGTCGAGTTTACTTTTTCAGCTTTGCTACTGTAACTTACTCTTTCCTTTTCACAGCAATTCCTCTAGACTTCTCTTCTCCAGTAGAGTATTCTAATAGCAAAGCCATTTATTTTAAAACTTTGAACTTTTATGTAATGTATACATTTTAAATTTTATTGTTATACAGATATACTTTTACATCCATGTCACTTCTTGGGGGTGGGGAGAGAGAGAACGAGACTTAACTCCCATTCCCCTTGATTATAATAGATTTTAAAATATGATGGGCTTGATTCTTATTCTATGAGGTTTCTTTCCAAAAAAAAGTCACCTTGCAAGAACTAGCTCAGTCTAAAGGGACTTAGTGGAAGTGAGAATGTTGTCTTAAATGCTTCACGGAGACTTTTTGTTCTTTACTGAGAATTAAAACAATACAGGAAGTTATACTTCCCAGTTATCAGACATTAAAGGTACTGTAAATAATGATTTATAAAGGCTATCACTGAGAAAGGGTATTATTGCTGATAGATGTTTTTATCTGACACATGGCTTTATGGGCAGGTGTTTCAGTGTACCTGGCAGGTGTTAAGCAGCAAAATGCAACGATACCCTGCATCCTGCCCCCTACCCTCCTCATCCCACCCTCCCCTCGGGATCCCTGACTGATATATGGTGTGCTGTGGTTTTTAATTACTCGCACTGAGAAGGTTAGTTGTTTCCTTGAAGCCTATTCTGAAGTGTCAACCGAATGATTCACTGACGTGTAGCTTGGATGAAATGAAATTCCTTTACAGTTTCGTTTGATAAAAAGGTTGTATATATACCATGTGAAATACTGTGCTGGATCCACAAAAACTTATGAGTATCTTAGGGCTATAATAAATATTACATGGAGTGTAACAGTACTCACACAGTATAGCTCAGATCAGAGCTCTCTTAAGCTATCACGTAGTGAGAGGCCATTACTACCCCGAGAGATAAGACTAACAATAAGGGGTGAGGAAAGGAAGACGAAACAAATCCTGCTGCCTTCCTCCTGGGTGATGCAGTGGGTCAGTGACAGAGCCCTTGGCGTAACAGCCCCACTTAGAATGGCACAGAGCTCTTACATAGGGAAATGCTCAAGGTCGAAAAGCGTGTGCTAGATTTTTACCTTCTCTGTTGCATGATGTTCTACAGCAAACTTCCCCGTCTTCTGAAAAAAAGAAAACAAAGCAGCCAGATACCTTATCATCTTTATCATTAGTATTCACTATGCTTAATTACATTACTGACTAATAACTGTACACCTAAGTGTCCTGTCACCTTTATTTAAGACTCAGATTTGTCTGCATCCCTTAAACTCAAGCCAGTACAATAAAGTATTTGTTGTAAAAGCAACTAATTGTGTTAAATGCTAGGCCATCTTTGTCATTTTTTTGTGCCCTTCTTAATACTGTTTTCTTTATATACCAGTTTTCAGTATGTCTTTTTAATTGATTGGAAAGACTTGAATCTGTTGGTATTTTTGTGAATCAAAAGGGAGGAAGGAGTGAGGAAGCCAAGAAACCTTACTGCTTTTACATCACGTTGAAACAGAACTTAACCTTATGTTTTCTATTTTAGATCTTTATTAAACCAACTTTTTAAACTATATTTGTCTCCTGAAATCCACCATGATTTTCAAACTATCCTTTAATATCAAATGTCTTCCTTCTGCCCATCACATATTTGGTAAATTATTTACACACCCAGTGATGTAAGGCAATCTTTCTCAAGCCATTTCTGTTAGTTTTTATGGAACGCTGACATCCTGAAGAATGTGGAATCATTAATAGATGCTTCATTTCTCCAACTGCTGGACAGACCATGGTCCTCTGTGGGCATCTTACTAGACAGTGCTGGATTTTTTGGATCTACTCTAACACTGTCTGGTAACGATGTTTAAAGGGTGAACCAAACAACAACATGCATCAGGAGGAGCTCTCACAGAAAGACATTGTACCACAATTTAGGCCAAAGTGGAACATTTGGACAAGAGGGTAAGGATGTTGGCTATCATATTAACAAGTATTTTTAGATACAGTAAATGGCTATAATCATAAATACTTCCAACAAAGAAGTTGCTGGAAACCACTCCATTAGGTGCTACTGAACCTTGATGTTGCTGTGAAGGAGGTGAGACAGGACATGTCAGCTCTAACACACGAAATGCATGTCTTCTCAGAGGCACGGCAGTGTTTTCTTCTCTCCAAAGAGTGGTTAGAGCTGTGATGTATTTGCATGCCACAGCTCTTGCCCACGAGGCTGAAAGATTTGCTTGTAAGGTTGCCATGCTTGGCTGTGAAAGGTGGTTAGTGCAGGATACTGGTTGTAAAGGTCATTCTTCCCAATTACAGTTCAATTATACCTCCATGGTTGAACGGCCTATGAACTTTCAACTTTATAACCTGCCCTGTTATAGGCAGTGCTTTCAGCTTATAGAACAGGTGGGTTAATCACTCTAATCATTCCATTAGGAAACAAAGGAATTTAACCCAGGCAAGGAACAACTATTGAATGCTTACCCTGCTCTACCTAACCAAGCAGAGGCATGTGAAGAGCCACCACCTCACAAGAATTCATTCTAACTGTGTAGCAACTCATGTGGAAGTACACTGCTGCATTGAGTGTGAGAATGGATGAGGTTTTGATTAGAAGCTGGGACTCCTTAAGGAAATAAGTCCTCCTCTCAAATGACATAAAGGTCATTTAAACAAGTTTCCTGGGGTGACAGAGGAGCAAGTGCTTGAGGAGACCTCTGCTTACTGTAAGAGTATTATCTTAGTGACCTATCACGTCATATTTCAGCCAGACAGTCCAGCTCCATCCGCTTTAGTAAAAAAGCACAAGTTTCAGCACTGCTAGTGGTAATATTGCTTGCTGCATTAACGATCTGATTCTGCAAGCAGATTCTGGGATCACTCACATGTCTAAAAGCATATATTTGCAGGCCAAATTTGGGGACTAAATTAGGTGCAAGTCTTGCCCTCCTGCCTGAATTGCACATATTCAGGGCCAGTTTTTGCTTACCCTGCAGGTCCTTCCTAGCCCTTGACGGATTAATCCAAGTCAGTATTTTGCAGACAACCTCGACCATCTGTAGAAGAGAAGAATTCATATCAGAACTCATTAACAGTCCACTATACAAACCGAGATTCATCCTTACAGAGGAGCGTTCATACTGCCTGCACTTCTGAAAGGCCATAAAATTTTAGCGCTCTTGGGGCTCTAACTTGAGGTGGGATGGTGCACAGACCTTGTACTTGCACCCATTGGTTTTCAGCTCCTTTCTGTGAGAAATATAAGGCAATGTTACACGTGAACTCTGACCACACACGCCTCGCCCCAGATCTTTAAATGGATTCCAAGTATTGATTTGTGTTTGAATCACAGCACCAAAACATTTTCCTCATCCTCAACTTAGTGTTAAACCCCTCCCTCACGCCAAAACAGAACTGGTACAGCAACACAGTGGTACACAAGCAAATTCTGCTTTCCCTGCCTTTGTCTCTGGAAATATCTCTAAATGTTTTTTTCAACCCTTTGCAGTAAGCTGGGTGTATGATTTCTTGCCAAAACTACTAGGTAATACAGGAACAGTAGGAAAAATGAACCAATTGGTATATAACTCAAACTTGTTTCCATTACAACGTGAACAGCTTGCAAGGAGCTGGTTGTGCCTGCTTTAACTCCACTGGTTGACTCGAACTGGAACAAGCTCTGTTGTGTGTTTGCCCTTGCAGGTTGTAATTCTCAGGAAAACAAGAGAGAGAAGGAAGAAGCAGAAAAGCGTTCTTTGGTGATTAGCCTCTGTGTTAATAAGTAACTTGTTCACAAGGGATTGAGGAAATGGTGTGAAATTTGAGTGACTCTGCAAATTGGCTTTTAACAAGCATTTAAATAAGATGAATTGGAGCATACACCTACCTCCCATCCATCTCTTCTTAAAACAAAGTATGGGTCCTAACCTTGGATGGAGTTGAGTAAATAAATAATAAAAAAAAAAGCAGATAACGCTAATTGGGCATCCATGGCAGGCATGGGAATGGCACCTTAAAAAAAACAAAATGGAGACCAGGGAAATCCCCCCTACCCTCCCCCATGATGATGTGTGCTTAGGAAAGTGTCCATTCAATCTTCTCTTAGAGAGACACAGTCAGTCATGAGAGCCAGGGGCAACCCAGAAAAATCCCCTTCTGCCTCAGTACCTTTCCCTCCCTCCCCTTCTCCTACTGAGTTTCATCTCACTTAAATCAGTTTCACAGGAGAGCAATTCCACAGGCAGTGCTGATCCTCAGGATGGGTTAAGAGCTGTCTGAGGCCTGCTCTACATCAGACTTAATTCTAAAACAGTTGTCTCACTGAGCGGAGTTTTAATATTGATGAGGGCTCGGTCTTTAGCATGCAGCTGAAACGTGCATCCACAGTCTTGCTGTGCTGCTGTTGACGGAGCTGCACCAGACGCAGGCATGGTGAGCAATTTCACAGCAAGACGGATGCAGTGGGCAGAGCTGTTGGTAAGTTAAGTTCTTTACAATTTCTTTTAACTCACATACCAGTGAACTGGATACAGTTGTGTTTTCATAATTGTACTGCCTCATAATCAGCAAGTATTTCAAGTTAAATATTTACTGGTTATTGCTTTGTCTAAGGGAGAGGCCCTCAGCCTTTCCCTGCCCTATCTTTTTAGTCCTGCATCTGGAGAAAGTCCTTTAATATTGGTGGTTTCCTTTAGCCTGAGTGCCTGCTGATTGCTGTCTTACCAGGCAAAGTTAGATCTAGCTATTTTTGTCTAATACTGTCTGGTAATGCCGTCAATCGCATTGGCAAAAATCTTCGTCTTAACAGCAATATGGAGAAAAAAGCTTGCCTTTATCAGAAGAATCAGTGAAGTCTGATGTCTGGGCCTTCTCGCTGGAGTTTGGGCTTATGTTGAAAGCTTATTCAAGTGCACGGGTTCTACGTCTGTCTTGTTAACACCCAAACATGTACTGTAATGCCTGCAGAAGTATAAAGAGAGATGAGAAAAGTCAAGAGAAAATAAGCTTGTATGTCCATAATATGTCAGTAGGTCAAGATATCTTGTCTGAACTTGCTTCCCTAAGAAACTAGGCTCCTGAGCTCACTAGCTACCTGTATGTTAGTAACTTTTGTCAGACTTTCCTGAAATTTGATGGGTGCAGATATAACAACACAGGAGCTTTGAGAAAGACATCATAAAACTGAATCAGCTAAGCAGAGACCATCATTGCTCCTGAGGATGGTAAGCACAGCTGAAAACTCCCACCGCCATGGCATAGGGAGTTGATAGTTTCCGAATCTTAAAATCTTCATCGTAAAGAGTTATTCCTATACTCAATACAGAAAACACTGAGGCTTTTTTGCTGTTGTTTAAGATAAAGAGAATTTCTCTGGGTAAACTTGGGCTATTTACTCATCTGAGGTTGCTGCCAGTTTAAGTAGCTGCTTCTGTTTAGATATTATTTTTTAAATGAGCAAAATTCAGCAATAGATTGGTGCACCCTGTTACTAGATTGCAACTTCGAATAAGGTCTGCTTTATTTTTACACTGACAGAAAAGTACTTTTAAAGGTTTTTTATAAACGAAAGGGTTTGCAAAGCCCTCAGTTCAGCAAATCTTCCATTTGCGACGTAGTTAGTCAAATTATACAATAAGAAAGGTGGCCTCCCTGAGAAGTGCTCTGATTCCCCACACATGGCTACCAGCCTTTATCTTCCCCATACTGAGAAGCAGCAACAGCCTGTGCCAGCTGTTGGATTTCTCAATACAGCACCCCTGGTTGTGCAATACAACAGCGGTGGGAGGGAGCAGTATGACAGAATGTATTCCTGACCTCAGTGATGAGCATCCTGTGCCCTGAGGCACGAGAATGAAGATAGCATGGTTCTCTACATCAACGAAATCTCACTAAATTGTCAGGAATTTCCCAGTTAGGAAATCACCTTGCCCAAAACTAGTCAGATGGTGAAGATGGTATCTATGTCCCGGTTAAAATGACTCATGCTGGCAAGTCTCATTTTGCAGGATACAATTGGTATTCCTTTTCACAGGACAATTATTTTATGGAAACTTGCAACTTCTTTGGTATACTGCAGTGTCTCATCAAGAGACATCAGTCCACTACATTTTATACTTTTACCTGTGCTATGCCTGAACATCAACTGTTGGATTCCTTGTTTTCCTTTCCTCTGTATGCCACTCTTTGTCCAACGCTTACCCTTTGGATTTCAGAGAAGCTACAGTCTCTTATTGGAAGCTTCAATGTTTCTATTTCCATCTTCATGAGATGCTCAATATGATGCAGGGGTTTTTTGGAGTTACGGTGTTTCTTGAAATGAAACAAATTTGACCTTTCAGCAGCACTACCCTTTATTAATTATCTTTAAAAGAAGTGAAAACAAGAACTACATGCCTTTTATTAAAATGTGTTCTTGGGTAAATTGGTAATAAAAAAAAAAATCCCATGAGATATCCTATGCAGTCATTTTTAAAGGGTAGGTATGCATAAAACATTCTCAGAGAAGGCAAAGAGATTGAAGATACGACTCTAGTCCTTAATGCTGTGTTCACATATTCTGTTACCAGTAGCATAGTGTAATTATTCTGATGAATATTCTACTGTCACTGTTTTTATCACTAGAATCCACGTGTGGATAAACACGTACAGAAAGATTGTTTTCTTTGTAGAAGTAGGAAGAACAATTTCACTAGCTGCTATTGTATAAATACATTTTTATATCTTACATGCTATTTAACGTGCTGTTTCACTGCCTTAGAGCTTATTAATTTTAGGCATTTTAGTCCTATATTTAATAAAAGAGTTGAATCTCAACCCAGCTCCGAGTTGAATTTATTCTGAAGCAATACAGATTTCCGTGTGTTTAAACCAAGTAAACAGTATTCCCAGTACTTGAATTCAGTCTAATAGTTCCTGTCCAAGAGCAATAACTGCTTCTCAGGAGGCCCTTCCTCATGGTACAGCTCTGGCTGGAGGCATGGCCAGCTCCTCAGGGTGTTCTCTCCTAGCAGTTTGGATACGAGGTGGCCCTGATGCAGCTGCACGGCCAGCGCGCTCCAGAGCTCTGCTACTCGTGCATTTGCTTCAGATGGACTGTGTTGGGCTGACACAACTTACGGCCAACTATTCAAAGGGGTTGCACCTCTGTGAAGATGAGCTGGGGTTCTAGACAATGCTGACAAAACGTTGCCTTACCCTTGCCCCGCTCGTAAAGTTCTAGCCAGCCACACGAGACTGAACCCAACTCAGTAACCCTTCAGCAAGCTATACTTTGAAATATCCTTGATTTCTAAACAAAAGACCTGCCATTGTGGGTGTTGGGGCAGGGAGT
>NW_009232386.1:104727-111970 GCF_000690835.1 Fulmarus glacialis
CTAGATCTGTAGTCTGGAACAAGCCAAGGAGATTTTTGACTTGAATACCCTCTTATGATCCTTAAACTAGCAAGGCAGATACCACCTTCACAAAGGGGGAGAGATCCTAAAACAGATCGCCCTCTGAGGAAAGCTGCGGGAAGGAAATAAGCAACATCTATTTTAGCAAAACCAGTATTTCTCTTTCTTTGACTGACAAGGGAACACCCTGGGTAGGTTATCTGAATTGAGTGGCAGAGAGTAGAAAGATGTTTTGCTTTCAGAATAGCCTGGGCTCAGACAAGGTGAAAACTGAAGCAATCCATTTCTACCTACTGTAATTACATCTCGCTTTGTTGATTGAGGACTTATCATAAGAGCAAGGCAAGCAGGAACCTTCCAGCTACTTGTAATATCTTCAGCAATACTCAAAAGGCTACAGAAACTCCAAATAGAGTACCTAGTACAGTCTAGGTACAGGCACAACTTCTTAATCCCCGCTTTCAGTCTTGGTACCTAGTAGTTTTTTTTTTTTTGGTAACAAAACTTTGTAAGCAAATTATTATATTGGGGCCAAAAGAAATTGGGCAAGCTTTCATTTTGGTCTGCTTCCCTTTTATTAATCTTAGACTTAAAATGTTTTGGTACTGAAAATTTTGAAAAGCAGTGACAAATATTGGTTTTAAAGTTGTGAAAAGGAAAATTTTCAGCTTTATTTGTTCCTCCAAAACCCTGAAGCCCTTATTTCAACATGCTTAACACTCTAAGCTGATCACAGATTCTCCTACAGAAGAACTAAATAAAATATCCTTTTCCCAGCCTACAGCTTGTGCTATGGCATTAAAAAAAAGTTCCGAGGAGTCTGTTGCATTACACTTTACGTACCAGTAGGTAAAATATGCAAGTATGTTCTACACCGTCAGGCAACAGTCCATTATGCCTTTGCGTGATCAAGCCCAGCATCAGACCGGGGAAAGCATTTTACCAAACAAAGCCCTCAAATACCTCCTGTTTGCTTGCCTCCCATAAGTGCATAAGTATTATTGATGCTGCTTGTGAGACTAGGAAGGGTTTCAGAATTGGCTTTGTTTGCTGTCATAATGCAATATGTCACAGCAATGTCACCAGTTAATGTTGTACCCTTCATCTCACCAGAGCAACGTCCCCTTCTCCCCCAAACACTTTGCAACTATTAGCTGAAGACAGCACTGCACTCAAACTGCTATATGTATTACCTGCATGTTACAATTGGGAAAGCTCAGGCACACACAGAAAATAACTTGTCCAGACAGTTGCAGAAGAAAATAATGAAGAGACTTTGTTGTAGACTCCAAGTATTCAGACTTCTTACTTGGCTTTAACTTACCAACATTAAAGTTTAACATACTGGCATAGCAATGTATGGGTTTGAAAAAAAAAGTTCAGCAGCTCCTTTCCGCTCCTACAATTAACAATTTTAAAAACAAGCGAAAATAAACCAGGGAGCTGAGCAAAGACAAAGAAAAAGCATTTAGTTTTCCTAGTATTCTGTACAAATCAAAACATTTAGGGGGAAAAACAGCTTGAACACTTCTAAATACTTTATTAGTCATCATGAAGCAATAGAAACTCCAGTGCCTTAAAAACACTTCATATCACCTTTAAGTATGATGAAAGCCCAATCAATAGAAAGGACAGTTCTCAGTATGGTATGGATGTTCTTTACGTCTTTGGCATATCAGCCCTAAACGTGGTGTAGAAGGCTATTTAGATACTTAGGTGGTAGGGAAGGAGAATATAGTACCTAGCCCCCTTAAGAAACTTCTGCTTGGGAGCAGCTCTGCTCGTATTCCTTTGTCAGTTTATTTTAGGCAAGGAAAGGTGGAGTCAGCTCCCAAGGCAGTAAATTTAACAAGCACCTCCTGGCACAACTGTTACAATCTAAACTGATTCAAGAACAAAGTTCAAGTCATTTAGACTACAGAAACTCTGAACATATAATTTGATCGTTTTACTCAACAAAGGTGGATTTAAGTATTAAAGAAGCTGCTTAATGAATAACATCCACTTCTATCAAACTATCTACCTTTTTCAAGGCAACAGCATTTTTTTTTTCCAGATATCGTGAACTTGCTTTAAAAGTACATGGGATCAAAACTACTTCCAAGCTCAGGTTAGAGTGTTAGTGCTTGTGACACTGCCCTGGGGACTGCTCCGGAGGGAGCCCTGGGGAGTGCCCGAGGACCGCGGAGCACGTGCCCTGTACCCCCGAGACTGCCTATTCGCTTTTGAACCCTGTTATAGCCATGAGGCTTAAGGGGGGTTGGCAGAACCAAAAGGATCTGATACTTGATGAAGATTCCATTTTAGTTTGGGTGTCCAAACACAAATCGCTTAACAGATTATATTAAACCATTACCTCAGTCCCTCCAATTGGGAGCCAAAGCCAGGGAGAGGCTAAGCAAACAGTGAGGAGAAACAACCTCATTTGGATTGCTAATTTTATTTGCATACCAAACACTACTTTAAACAAACCCTTTTGGATTTCTGTGTGCAAGCCTAACTCATTATTCACTATCGGCTATTTGATGACTGTTTGTGAGCCTATCCTTTCAATAAACGCATGCAGAGTGAGAGAAAAAGCCTTGAGTACCGCTGAAAAAAGGGAAACCTGAAAACAAACGATGAGGAGTCAATACCATGCAAGTCTCTCCGCTTGCTTACTTGTCTTTGGCCTTTATCTCCCTTAGAACAGGTCCTAAAATCAGGGCCATTTTAGAACTCTTTGGGAACAAAGGAACTGCCTATAAATACACTTTAAAAAAATCACAAGCAGAAGATTAGGAAGAGTCGGAGCTAACTGTGGTTGTATGGTAAACAAAGTGAATTAGATTCAGCCTGCATTTAACTCTTTTTTTTTTTTTAATTGGATTTCTCCCACAGCTGCAACTTAGAAGTTTTAGGCATGACTATGGCAGGAGTGAAAGGCCTCCTGTTCCCTGCTATATCCCATTTTCCTGCCCTTTGTCTGGATAAGGGTATGGGGGGAGCGGGGTGTGTTTTGTTTTGTTTTGAATATTACACTAACTTGGCAGCTAAGTAAATAGTAAGAGATTTACTCCCCCCTCCTCTTCCCAGCCTTGTGTTCCCTCAGTCACTGCACTTTGCTGCCTCCTTATTCGTATCAACGCCAGCGTTTGCTAGTCCATGCTCTAGAAGAGTGCAGGAAAACAAAGGGAAAAACGGGGAAAACCACCTGCTGTTCCCAACACACATCTTTCCTCTGGGCAGGAGAAGGAACCATTACGCTGGGTCGGAGGAAGAGGCTGGGCACAGGGAGGGAGCGAGCCAGGAACCAGCACTACGCGCCGAGGAGCCTGGCAGGGCGCTGGAGCCCCACAGCAAACCCCCCGGGGACCGGCTCCCTTGCCCTGTTTGCACAACAAACCGATGCCTCAGCTCCGAGACGCTACAGCAACAGATCAGACTGGTTAAAGGAGAGACGCATTTCTTACCTGGAAGCTCCTCAGCACTTTGCAGAGTAGCTGCTGGTCAGGTCCTGAGCAGAGCCCTCCTGCCTGGCCAGGTGACTCCCACTACAAATCACTGGATAAGCAAGTGCCTTCAGCTGTGCTCCGCAGGGCACCCCGAGCCGCAGCCCGGGCTCCTCACACACGCCTCTTGCCGGCCTTCAGCTCGCACCCAGCTTCTTCCACACTTCCCGAGTCTCGGTAAATTTGCCTGTGCTCTGGACTCCTAATGCTTCCTATGATTTCTTGTCCTAGAGCTGGTCCTGACTGTTGGTATTGTCTGTAACACAGAGGTTTTACATTTGCTTGTGGTTACACAAATTAACGCAGTTTTGCTTAAGCTCTCAAAATTCCAGCAACCAGGAATCTGGTTTTTGAACACTTTGGAGCCTTTTTATGGTTTCAGTCAGAACTGAATCCTGGATGAAAGCTCCCCATCTGCAAAGGCTCAGCATATACATACTGTATGTGGTGTATTTAGGGGGTTTCAGAGAAATGTGGGTGTAAGCCTGCCGTGTCCCTCATTCCTGTTATTTCCAAGAATATCCCAATCTTTTTCCTGTTAATACCTGCAGTGGCTCTCTCTGATACACTGTTAGTCAATTCAGCTACTTCTATTCACAGGTACTATGGTCAAACCACTGCTGAGTCCAGAAAAATTTACTTTTTTGCCAGTAAATGGTATAGGTTCAACTTGAGAGGTCAACTGTGAATAGTTTTTACCCATTTCTGTTTATACTGAGGTGCACTTCCCTGCAGAAATACTGCACAAGCAGCCGTGAGATCCTATTTCTGTGGAAATGAAATGCAGGTTAATCATTCTTTCAGAACTGTAAGAGCTGATCTTGGTGAGGCCATTCAAGGCCAGAGCTGTAACCGTCAGACGTTTAGTGATACCTCACCAGCCCTTCAGGGCATTTTCATAAACTTGATAAATCAAAGACAAGTTCATCTGTCATCGAGCTCTGCGATTATTCATAGCAGACTGTACCTTTCCTTTGGTGCAGGCAGCTGATGGAAACAGAAGCTAGCTCTGTCTGTAAAAAGCCAGCAGAATACTGAATGTTTTTTTAAAAACAGAAGTTACAGGCTGCATCTGCACGTAGCTCAAAAATGTATAGCCATTTCGTAAGTGAGCAGTCCGCATCTATTCCAGGTTAATGTTGCCAAAATCACACTGACCTTTTATCGGTATTTAGTGACCGGGGTGAAGCGAGGGTCTCTTCAGCCTAGCCGCCAGTGTCCGTTTATGTTACAAGGAGTTGAACTGGTAGATGCTAACTGAGTATCTCAAAAGAGAAGCCAAGTTCTGGAGCACTACAAGGGAATCTTTCCTCATCCAAAGCTACAGGGCGGCAGTGTAAACAGTTCGCAAATGACTGGCTGTGCCAAATAAATGGTTAAGTTCGCTGGGTTGCTCTCCATAGTGAAAAAATAAAAATAGCTAGCAGCGTGGCTCCGTGGGATGGTCTTTGCGGTTTATGCAAAACGTGATTGACAACACGCATGAAAATTTGGCCCCATCCCATACTGCGAAGCAACTGCTTTTCTGAACTGCAACACACTTTGCCAGTAACTCTCAGCAACAGATGGGGCCCTGTCAGGGTTTGAACAGCTCGCAAGGTAGGGGAAGAAATAACTGGAATGACACATGACAATCCGATTGCCATAGAACTACTGAAACGATTGCCACAGTTTGCCCCTAGACTCCTGGAATATTAGCTTTCATCAGAAATGCATTTCGCAGAGCATCTGGGCATCCCTCTCGCCTTCCCAAGGAGACTGCTGGACGCGGGGTGGAGTCTCCCGACTTCCCGGCTCCCTGGCACCACTTCAGAGTCCTGGAGGCATCCAAGAGACAGGTCCAGACTTGAGCAGCGGTGGATTCTGAAATGAACCAAAGGCATTTTTTGAAAGAGGACACATGCCTGGTTAGCCTGACTGGTACAGCAGTGAGAAATTTGTTTAGTCTCAGGAAAAGTCCTGCCAAGCAATGGTTTGTACTTAGAAAGCTTTTGAGAGCCTCCCAAATATATGAAATAAAACGCCTGAAGAAAATACCACAGTAAATAAAAGAACACTGAAACTCATCTAGAGAGGCAAAGGTATATAGCTCAGCATACACAGGGATGGCTTTGGGTCTGTAATGTCTCTCCTCCCTTACAGATCGGCCCTCCGCTGGTAGTGCTGAGAGCATCAGTGTGTTAGGGAAGTTCGGTAAGGTCACTGCGGTTATTCCAGCTGGATGTGGATGCAGCGGGGTGCAGACAGGACTGGGGAACTTCCAGGTGGCGTTTTTGAAAGAGCCAAGGCAGCAAAGTGCCCAAATCAAATTGGAATTCAATGGGGTTTGGGTGCTCAACACCCCACAACCTTTGAAAATGCCACAAATGATTTGAGAACCTGCATCACTGCTAGTGAATCAGTCCAGGTGACTGTTTTATAATGGCTTCATGCCATAATGAAATGGAATGGAATGAAGGGAAAACTCCCTTCCCCTGGAGTTTGACCGTATACATCGAGTGACCAGAGCAAGCAAAGGCAAGTGGGGGGGGACTTTGAAGAGTATGGTCACCCTTTGCTGAGCAACAGGCAAGAGCAACACCTTGGCAGTAGTTTATCTTTAAAAAACAAACAAAACCAAACACTCTTTTTCATTCACAACTACTACTCCTGCTCGTGTCCATCTTGAATTTCCTAGGAATTCTGGAAGTGGGCTATCCTGGTGAGAAACCAGAGGCTATCCAGAAACAGTCAGCTATCCAGGTAGGAAACTGAAGCCCATGAAATCACAGGTGATTTGTTCTCCTGGGAGTAAAATCAGAACTTGGCCCTTGTGCCTTACACTGTTTTGTTTGGGTTTTTTTTATATTAAAGTTCTTGTTCAGCGTTGGATCCAGCTTTAAAAGGCATGACCTTATTTGTGGCAGTGAGTTGCTGAAGTTACTAATTTAGGTATTTCACTGGGTGCAAAGATGAGCCACACAATCCTGTGATCTTCCAGCTGCCCCAGAAAATGCATGTACCTGGCTGATGGGGTAATTCTTGCCTCCCTGCCGCCAAAAGAGACAGGTTGCTTTGCAGGAGAGCACAGCCTTAGCATCAATCTCCATGTACCTGTGACAGCAAGCAGTTTTGGTTTCTATTTGTAGCTCATGAGCATTGGCCCAAACCTCTGTCAGTGCCAAACTAGTGGCCGTAGTTCACTATTGCTGCCCTACGAGTTTGGGTACCTGTAGCAATGAATTTCATCCCCTATGATTCCACTGCAGCTTCTTAGTTCTTCTATAAGTGCTTCCTCCAGCACTCTGCCAGTTCCTGTGAGTTATTGCCTTGTGCTGTTTTCTGGTTTTCCTTCTGGCACAACGTAACACGGGCAAAGCAAAGAGGTGGCAGGTAAAAGGCTGCTCGTTATTTCTTGGTCTTCATTACGTGGCATAAGTTGTGCTTACAAAAGCTCAAAACCCCGTCTCATAGCAATGTCAGTAAGACGCTATCTTTCGGAGGCTGATTTTGTCTTTCTGGGAGACTGGTAAAAGAGGGTGTAACTGGACCTGAATGGTGGGAAAGCCGCAAGCTAGGGCAGCGGATGGAAGCAGCCCAGGCTAGAACTGTTTCATGTTGTAACCGCTGAGATGCTGTGTTGGTTTGCTGGAACAACAGACTCGGCCATGGTGCGGAGCAGAAAGCAGATGTGTTAGCAGAGTTCTGTGGGCAGGAAAGCGAAGAACTGTTCTCCTGCCTGCAGCATTCCT
>NW_009232386.1:112001-171675 GCF_000690835.1 Fulmarus glacialis
TTGTTAGTGTGAAACAAACTTTAACAGGTCTTACACACAGCCCAGAGTCACTTCTTTCCCATAGCCACCAAACAGAGGTTCTGCATCATTAACAGCTGCAGAGCAAACATTCACCAAAGCACACTCCTCTTTTATTGTAAATGGTCCTCTGCTTTGTTCTTCACAAAGCCATCATCTGTTGCATGGAGGCAACTCAGACAGAAGAAGTGGATTTCAGTGCTCTTGAGAAAGCTCAGCATTTCACGTGCCACTTGCAGCAATGCACCTGCAGCAGCAAAGAGCCGTCTGTGGCACGGCCAACTGCGGATTAAATCACCTGAAAAAAATGCAAAGGGCTCCTCATGGTCCACCCAGAAACAAAGAACCTGGCAAGTCTTCTGTCAAGCCTGGGCACCAGGGTCGGTCACAGGATATACCTCGGATGCTGTGTCAAGAACAGGTCGCTTCCCTACCTAAATGGGAAAAGCCAGGGGAACAGGAGGGAAGGGACAGAGTTCGAACAAGGAGAGAGCATTTTCAGAAACAGTGCAGAAAAACAAAGGCAAAAGCAGGCAGTATGACACTTTTCCAACAACTTCTCCCACATATTCTCTTTTGTTCTCAAGACAGTAGAGGTCCTGGCTGCAGAGCGGTCCAGCTCCACAAGAAAAAAGTGGAGCACGGCACAGCATGCAGTTCAGCTTCACCAGCCCTTTGGGTTCACCTCTGCCTTCTCAGTGGTGACCTTTCCACGCCGCCTCCAACGCAGTGAAGCCATGCCTCTTCCAACTTAGTGTCCTGCAGCCTTCAGTCCTCGGTCCGCTGCAGCTCTTTTCATTGTCGGGGATGAGGTACAAGGGTGGACTGGCCTCAGGTCTGATCCTTATGGGGAGGTCCTGTGTTCTTGCTGGTGGAAGATAGATGGCTAATGAGGTGTCAGGAGGTAATGGGCTGAAACACGTTCAGGTGGAGCCCTTGGTCTATCTTTGGAAGAGGAGAGCAGTTTGGTCAATTGGTGGTGGGATTAAGGGAGGACTGCTCACAAAGTCCATTCTTACAGCGAGGAGGGGTGGAAGCTTGCTGGAAGCCACGACTTGGACAGAGGACTACTTGACTACCTGTGTTCAGCCATGACTCTTGGACTGAAGCACTCGGCGGCGTACAGCAGAGGCTGGGAGGACATACACAGCGATACGAGCCTCCGCGGATCTACCAGGAGATGCTCAGGCAGGGCAGCTGACTCCCACATAAACAGAGCTACTGGGTTTGGAACTGAGCAGTGGGAAACCTGAGCAGTGGGAAGGACCATGTACAATGGCTGTTGGCTTTACTTCTTTCTCACCTTTCTTTTTCCCACTGCCACACCTTAGACAGTGGGTGGGATTTTGCTTGAGCTGGGGTGGCTGGCTGCATGTCATGTTACTCCAGTGATTCGCTGCTTCTGAAGTTGCAGCTCCAAATCAGAACAAGGCAGAAGAACAAAACATCAGGAAGGGTTCAGTACAAAAACAAAGCAGCAACAACAAAGCAACAGAGGCAGGTGAAAAGGGAGAGAAAGGGAATGCATTTTCTAGGAAACATTCCCAGTTTCCTCAAAATACTGATGAAAGCCAGATGAAACCCTTGGAAGTTTTCCACAGACTTCACTGGACTTGAGGTCAAATTCCTTTTTCCATGATTGACAGAGTCTTTCCTCTCACAACTCTTGCTCTCATGAAGTGATGAGCTGTCTTTCTGTTGCTTTCAAGCAGGATTGTAGGTGCTCAGCAACATTGAAAACTGGTCCTGTTATGAAAAACTGGTTTGGTGGAATCACTGTGCAGAGAATTCACCTGTTGATGCAGGTATGTAGGTGCAAATTGGGATTTAGCTGATCACAGTTGCTCTGTTTTCCCATTGTGCTGCACGAAACACTGGTGGGAAGGGGATGGTTCAGTCTCCTTGCACGCATAGGGTTTCTGAAACAGGTTTCGTGACATGGGCACTTGTGCTGAACCTTCCACAGTCGCAGGGTGGTTTTGAGTGGCCTCAGTACAAAACAACGCCAGCAGCCAGCCAAGAAACTTGGATTTCATGTTTGAATCTAGAGGGTTTGTCTTCTCCTAACTCCACAGCTTTGTTTCAGAATTTGGGCTTAATCATTAATTTCCATGGGTCTGTGGCCTGCATGCCTGCTGTGCAGTGAGAGACGGGGCTAGACCGATACGCTTCTTTAGGAAAGCTGATAACGTCGCACCGCTTCCCGTTGCTTCCCCTCTGGTACTGAAATACAACCTACGCAAGCCATGAGTGCAGCTTGGTCCTGGGTGGGGACCACACAACTCACTTCTGGGAGGCCCAAGTATGCATTGTTTAATAAACATATAAAAGCAATTTATAATTATCCATTATTGTTAAACTCCACAACACGTAAATATTGGGTTTTTTCCATTGTACAGGTAAGAAAATGAAAGTCTAGAAGAGTGTATGAGCTTCCCCACCTCTCACAGTGGCTTTCTTGCAGAACCAAGAGGAGATCACACTTTCTGTCCCCTACAGCCCTGCTGCACACTCAAGAAAATACCTGTACATGACCGTGCATAGTCCTTCCTAGCTGCCTCCACAAGGTGGGTTTCTCCCTCCCAGATGGTGCTGGAAGCCCCTGTAAAAGCACTCTCTGTAAAAAACACTGCTACTGTTGGAAAATAGCAATGCCACGCTAGGGAAAAAACCCGCATCGGCATTGACCTCGTCTCAGCTCCAGAGGTACTTTGGGAATGATTCTATTTGTGTGCACAGGGGGGAGGCGACGGGGGAAGCAGCCTCCAAACATGATTAAAACATTGTTTTCTGAGAGACGTGCTGTTCTGCCCCGCCAGTTAGCGATGAAAAAGGGCGCTCGGAGCATACGCACCACCAGCACATGAGTCACTCCTAAAAAATCTGTGATTGAAGGAGATTGTCTAGATAGTGCCGCTCTCCCACCGGCAGCAGGCGGTGAAACCTCCGTGCTGTCGCCTCCCCAGCCCCGGCTGTGCGGATCCCAGCCCCGAGCGCGGGTTTTGGCTTTTGGATGGGATAGCGCTGCTCACCTGAACACTGGGATGGTCGGGATCGGGAGCTGCTAAGGCATCTCTCATAAGCCACGGAAACAGCAGTTTTGTGTCCTCAAATTGCATCTATTTGTAGAGAGAAGCATCAAAAAGCATAATATTCCTGCAATAAAGCAAAGATTGTTTTCTTCAGCAAGAAAATATTACTATGTGTTTATGTAGCTTGCTTCCTCCCACAGTATGCTTTGTGAAATCAGTCTATTAAGTGGTTACAAAAACGGAGAAAACTTCAGACCCTCTGAGACTGTCTTTTCTACCTGCAGCACGTGTCGATGTGTGACGTGAGCTCTCTGTTCCGTTGTTTTCCTGGCTGTTGAATAGCAAGGCTCAGTTGCTTGCTTCAAGGTTCTGCATAAGTAACCATGCAGAACGTTTATTTTTTTAAAGGAACTTTCTGTGGTTTAATATTTGAATTTTTACTGGTTTTTGTTTTATACAGCACTCCTTGCTTTTGTAGCTTGGATTTCATGAGAACCCTGAAAAAGAATTATAGCCTTATTACTGCATCTTCTATAGTGAAAGTATATTTCTTATAGAAATCTTGATAGATGTTATAAAGGGACTAGTTTGTTATACTTGTCTTTTGTATGGATCCCATAAGACTTTCAGAAATACGGAACGCAAATGGGCATTTCACATCAAAACATTCCAACTTCATACACTTAAACAACGGACCAAACGCAGCAGTAAGCTGTCCCACTGTCTCATTCCCAAAACAGATATCTGACTCAAATGTTGCTTGTATAGCTAATCACGTCACAGAAACTCTTTGACAGAAGAGCTACCTTGAATTAAATACGCGCTGTCTCTAACTACCTGTGTTGGCAGTACATGTTCTTTTCTATTGCATGCTATTTTTTGAGCCTGGCTTTCCGATAATAAGGATTACACAGTCACTTTGTCATTTCTTACTCTAATGACTTTTAAGCCTATCGGTCAAGTTCTATCAACCTCAGTTTTTAGAGGCCTCCTACATTCGTGGAGGTTCCCTGTAAAGAGGCAGCCCAGGAGAAGAGGGAGAGGTGACAAATGCCCCTTCCCCCTCCCCGCTCCTCCCATCCAAAGGAAAACCTTCAGCGTTCTTTGAATTACGGGCTTAGCACTAGAGATTCAAACAGAAAAGGGCGGGAAAATAGGTGTCCAAAGTGCACTTAAAATAGCTTGTGTTAGGATCTCAAAACACGGGGCAAATACGTAGTTCAGTCTTCTCTGGTGATTCTCGAAGGAGCGTCTTATTTCCCCGCACACAGAGCAAAGCTGGAGCAGCACATGTTAACGTCTCAGGTGAATGAAATGCCTCCTTTCACTCTGTAACTGTCAGCCTCTCCCCTTCTCCCACAATTAGGCAATATTTCCTAGAGGGTGTAACGTTTGCTGAAAGTATTTGCAGTGCCGCGGGTTGCAACACCGCCGTCCTCCCACTCCACGCTGTTCCCTCTGTGACCGGAGAGCTTGGGTTGGGTGGGTTGGCCATGAGAGGTAATCCAGGAAGGCTGAAGGTAAGGCAAGGACAGGATCCTGCCTGGCTCTGCGGGAGCACTGGAGCTAATCAGAGGCATTGTGCCTGAACAGGAAAATACAGAGAATGTTCTTGAAGGTCACTGCGACCGCCAGGGAGGAGTGCCAGAGTGTTCACACTGGCTTGGCACGTCCACATTGGAGGATGAAGGGCCAACCCAGAGGGAGGTTGAATCTAAGCCAAATTCCACCTCCCATCCACTTTTCTCATCCCTTTTGGTCAGGGGGGGTGGGGGAGTTACCACTTAAGAAAACACAGGTTTACTGCTGGATTTTCATTCTTCCTCCCGTGTAGTTTTAATTGTGAGGAGCTGTATGTGTTCCCTGGAAGGGGATCTCTCTCCTCACAGGGCAGATTTCAGCATCTCAGGTGCCGCGGGCAGACGTGGCCGAAGTTTTCTGGGTAGGCCTATGATTGAACTGTTGCGTCTGCAGTTGGAAGCGTGAAAGCCTGGGAGTAAATGCAGACCTTTCCCAGCTTTATCTTCTGATGTTAACCCTGGAGATGACCTACTCTTTGTGCATATCCAGCTGAGGTCACAAAAAAAACCACCTTATTTTTTGCTCCTGCATCTGAAGGACAGAAAAATCTATATAGAGGAATTTAAGGCTACATAAATAGGCCTTTCTATCTTTATATTTTTGACTGAGGCTCCGTAACAGTCAAAATTCTTTATTATGGCTAGTTTGGTAGCACACAGAGGCTGCCTGAAAAAATCAAGGTCCCATTGTTTTAGCCACTTTTCATTGCACTCAGATAATTAATGGTCTAATAAAAACAAAACTGTAAGGGAGGAGAGGCTTCTATAGAAATAGTGATTTGTCAAAGTCATAAAATGGTTCATTTAGTCATAAAGCTGGCAATGGATGCACTCCATTTGGTTAGAACTTTGTTTTGGAGAAACACCCAAAACCATAAAGTTGTTTCTTTTCCATGCTTATGCCAGCATTCTCAGACTCCTGGAAACACTTGTAGGACCTTATGAGGTTTGGGATGAAGAGGGGAATGCAGGACTCTCTCTTCTCTTCTTTCCTTTTCTTTCTTTTCCTTTCCTTTACACTCAATTAATCCCTGGGTTATTGTAGGCTCACCTCACCAGTAGCTGCAGCTTAGTGACACAATAAAACTACTCAAGGGATTCAATAACCAATTATTTATCTTGTAAGATAAATCTCTGCGTTTGGCAGTTATCTCACACTATCATTAGCTTATTCCCCCTTTTAAAAACACGTTTGAATTTATGTCTTTTATATACATCAGTGTCATTTTGTATCAGTGTGAGCTGCGTTTTGACCGCGTCATCACTGCCTTTTTTAATGGCTATAGGTGAGTTTGCAGGTGTGCTTTTGATCACATCTGGCATGCAATTTCCACAGAAACACTCCTCCTCAGCACGCTTTGGCTCAACTCTTGGGTGGTCTCATAGACTGGATTCTGTTTGGATGGAGCTGAACCAGGGAAGGTTCACCCTGTCCCACCAGTAATGTCTGGCACTGAAGATCTGGTGTCCACAGTGCACACGTTTATGGAAAAGATCCACTTCTACTGCAGGGATATATTTGCTGCTGCAGACCTCACCTTTGCACAGAGCAGTTTTGGTTGGCTCTCGAGGGCTGCCGCAGCAGCTGCCTTTGGCCTCCGAGTTGCTCTTCAGAACTTTGCAGAAGGATTTGCCTCTGTTCACTGAAGAAACAGAAGGACTTATGAGGATTTAGGACACTAATTTTGCCCCGTTACCAGTTTTCACAATTCGATTTAGTCTTGGCAAATTTAACAGCACACGCTGCACTGGGCCAACTCCAGTACTGAGCATTAACGAAGTCCAACAAAGTACTGAGCTATGCAAACTCTGCCTCAGCAAGGAAAACTACGTTATGGACAAAGTATATATTTTCACGTTGTCCTATTGGTGATTGTGCACTGGAGAGCATGAAATCGGACTTTCTGGTTTGCTATTCGGAGCAGTGCAAGTGGCAAGGGTGTCTCAAGCAGAGGTGAAGCCCGACCTTTAGAAGACTTGAGGAAAGCCACAGCAGAGTGAGCAAAAATATGCCAGCCAGCAGACGCTCAGAGAACTGGTTTTCCTATTTTTCTGTTACGCAATTCACCTCTGATACACACGCGCCGATTCGCTCAGCAGCCCTCCTGTAACGCTGCCGTTGGATAGCTTTATCTAAAAGCACACACAGCTGTAGAAATCCCTTTGCATTTCTAACCCCAGAACCCCTTGCACGATTACCAACAGTAGCCAGGCAGCTGTTGCTAGGGGATCAGCCTGTGTTCACAGCGCTGAAGGCTTTCCGAGCCTCCCGGGGAAGGCACAACGGAATCTCCATATTCATAAAGCAGAAGCAGGCTGGGTTTCTGAGCCTCCGCTTGCTGTTGCAAATCCAGCATTCTTCAGTCAATGAAATAAGGCAGTCTGTACTCTTCCAGAGCCCAAACCCGCTCCATCACAGGATGGTTTGTTTCTTTAGAAGCTGTTTATGGCCTGACTAGAAGTCAAGTGCAAGTTCTGCGAACTGAAGGCAGGGAGCAGTTAAAGCTCCTCTAAAGTATTTAGAAACTGCTGAGCAAAGGTTAGAATTTCCATTACTTTTTGTTAGCTTAAGATATGGTTTTAGCCCCTGAAAGAAGGGGCTAAAAGGCAAGAAGTTGTGGTTGTATAGAATGCCTCTCTAATCTCTGTGAAGACACGGTACAGTGCGATTTCTCAGTAAGATGCTGAAGCCATTTTGTGTCATCTAATGACAGCAGTGCCGACTTATAAGCGAAACAGCTGTTTGCATCTGCATTATGATATTTGGAGGGATGTTCCAGGCCCTTACCCCAAACACAACGTGGCAAATCCTCAAAGCCTCTTCTCTGAGATCTCATCAGATCACCAAAACTGGGCAACCTGCTGTCATCAGATATACTTTGGTAAAAACACTGAACTGTTAATTGTTGAGTTGTTGCAGAACAAGTAGGTAGTACCTCTTCAGACAAACAAGATGATGCCTAAAATGTTGTTCTTTGATATAAATTCTGGATACAGCAGCACCATCTCTTTATTACCAGCAATCACTGTATGTATTAGTACCTGTTACTAAATACCTGTTAATAAGTAGGTGCTACGGAGACACACATCATTAAACGGCCAGACATAAGGAGGAGGCTTGTCACTTACTGCAGACTTTTCTTTCTACTGTTTTAAGATCCTTTTACTTTGCCAGGAGAGTGTGTAAAATAACTTCCACACAACTTGGTATCTGGATGGAACGGCACAAGCTGTGAGGCCACGGGGTGCATTAATTCCTCACAAGCAGTTATTTGCTCAGTTCGAGTCCTTCAGCCTCACAGGGACAACTGAAAGAGGAAGATAAAACTAAGTATCTCTTCAGCATGATGAGGATTTCTTCATATGTGTTTTTGACATGCTTGAGCCTTGCTCCTTTCCTGACCTGTGCATTCTGAGTGCAGGAGAAAGCACTGCAAGGCTCCTTACTGCAAGTGGACTAGCAAATGCAAACCCACCGGCACATAAAACACCAGTTACCCTTCCTGTTCCCCACTCCACGTGTTCCCTCTTTCTCTGCAGCTCCACCCAGAGCAGCCTTTGCTCCATGCACAGAGCTGGAGTCACGACCCTCACCTAAGTCTAACAAATCCCCACTTTAAGAACTCTTGTCAGTTCTTTCCCTGTCAGGATGCCTCCCAGTCTGAGGGCGAGAGTGGTGTTAGAGGAACAGCTTCTTATTCCCTGTCACTCTTCAGGGCGTCTTCTAGCTTCACCTTACTGCCTGGCAAAAGCCCTCTGCCAGACCCTTCTGGGTGACAGCTGCTGCGTATTATGCCAACCCACACTCCTTACCTTCCCCTGGAGCCTGAAAGAACCCTTTTTCCCCCTAATTCCCCTTGTGGCTTTGCCAGGCTGAGGTTTAGAGAAAGGCAGGTGCCCTGAGGTTCCACAACACCTGCCTTTCTCTAATACCCAGATTTTTTGGAGACAATTTCTTTAACATGTCATGTCGTGGGAAACTGCAGGGGTCTTTGGCCTCCAACTGAAAATAAAATTCCATTCGAACAAATAGAGTTGAACAGTCAGTCTTCGACTGTACTGCAAAATGAGAATTCCAGTCCCACCCATGTGCAATTATGCAATTATTACTCCAACTTGCAGATAGGGGAACTGGCACTGTAATGCTTTGCGACATGGCCACAGGGACAATGAATCAGTGACACTGACGTGCTTGTCTACCTTCCTTGCCTACCCACTCCAACAAATCACTCTGGGGGAGGACAGTCTTTAAAGGAAATATGCTTCAAATGTATCTAACTGTAAACTCAGTAGCTCAATATTATAATTTAGCTTACTGCATTATATCTTCCTACATAAGAATACTTACAGTAACTAGCACTTTTGCATTTGTCCTTCTTATGGACTTTAAACTACACAGTGTGTATGCTCCATTTATTTGGCTTTCTTAGACTATTTCTTACTTTTTCTTTTAAGTAAAAGTAGCAAATATATATTTCCCTCTCTACTTCCAGCTGATGTTTCAGTTGCCCTGTGCCTTCTAAGGTAAGCATCCTTCCTACAAAATAGTTGCAGCTTTGACTCAGAACAAGTCCTTTTTTACAACTGACTATTCCAAGCATGAAACTTGCTAAAAATATTCTGCCTACCCTATGTCCAACAATTATTTGGGATTGTGGTTTCTGTCTCCATATAGAATATCTCATTTGTTGTTTTCATATCCATTGCAAAGACAAAAAATGGGTCTCAGCTTTCAGGCTTCCTGAAAAGAAGCCTGTCTTTTACCCCAAGGCTGACCAACTGGAGCCTGATGATGCCACAGACAAAGAATACCAGATATATCTGAAAACAGCTCTTGGATACTGCTCCACCATGAGCAGCAGACTTAGGGAAAGCACCCGGTTACTTACAGCAAATTTACTCGGCAACCCAAGACCTACACTGAGTGCTATCAAGGGGAAGGAAGTAGAAAGAGCACAAAGATTAGATACAAAAACACTCAGATCCCCAGCACAGCCACCAAGAAGCTTATCACTAGAGACCACCCATAAGAAGCTGTAGATAGAAAGTAGAGCCTACGTATTCCCAGCTAAACAACTATGTCACAATAAAGATTCTGAAGAAATGAAAAAACTGCAGAAGATGGCGAAAAATGGCATCTACAATCAACAGAGCAAATGATGACAAAGAGACAAATACATCTTACAAACTTTCCCAGATCACTCGTGACTCTGGCAAAGTGGCTGATGACGATCTTTCCTTTTGCAGGCTGGGCTGAGATGGCCTTTGTGCCAACCAAGAGGAAAAAGAACACCAAATCCATGATGCAAGGAAGTAACCACCAGCAGGCTGGATCCTTATCAGCTGACAGAGGTGAATCTTGTTTTTAGCTATTAATTGTGCCGAGTCCTATGGCCAAGTTCTCAGTTGATGCCAGTATCAAGGGAGTTATGTCTTCTTATACTAGCCAAAGTGCTGGCCACTAACTTACGGCATAAACTACAGACATATTGCACGTAATTTACACCATTTTCATTTAAACCCTGTGAAAATGAAAGCCCATCACTTTGCTTCTAAAACAATTCAAGACAGAAATTATTGATATTACCTGACAAATATCTAGTGACATTAAAATATTTTATACTAACATTTTAAGTGTTTTGTTGAAAACGTGAAGAAAAATACAAGCTATCCATTAGCAAGCACTTCCTTTGAAAAGAAACCATTACTTTATGAAGAGATAATTTGGCTGAAATGCCAAATCTTTCAATGACAAAACCAACAATATTATTTCTCTGACGTATTTGTTCTTGAACTCAGCTCTGTGCATTGGCAGTAAAAAAGGTATTCATTTGTTTCAAACGAAAACCTTTTTAATACAGAGGTAATCTTTAGGGCAATGCTTGTTTTTAGAAAGATGATTAGATCATTTAGCTTTCTCTAAGTGAAAATTTCAGCTAGATTTAAACTCTGGATTCTAGAGGAATCAGTCAGCTACTATTCTGTTAAACCTTCCTTTACATGGAAAAGGGAAAAAGGAAGTTCTGTGTTCTAAGCTCTGCTGTTTTTTTCTTTTGGTAGCAAATGACACAGAGCAGACTGCATCTCCCTGCCAGTGTGTTTATCCCCCTGCGCACTGAACGCAGAGCTGAGATTAGATAGGAGCTTCTTATTCAGACCCCGCCAACACACAATTCGCAAAGAAATTAATGAGCCAAATTCAAAACTGTCTCAAGCAATGTAATTTATTGGCTGCACCCGGTGTGAAGACAATCCCTGTGTGGGCTCTCTGGAAGGGAATCATAGTGTTTAATTTCATGCTGCTAGTTTATGGGATGAGTTAGAAGACTGTTTCCCCAAGGGCTCTCCCCTGTCCCCGCCACAAGTACCTTTTGGACAGAGAGAGGCTCTTTCACAGGACAACGCAGAACTGAGTTCAGATGCACAAACTCAGCCTCTGAAATATCCACTCCTCTGCTGACTAGGTCTGCAAGCCAAGCCACTCTGCCCGTTCTTTCCTAAGAGCTCAAGTCCCAACAAGCATTTAATCCCACCTCTGATAAACAAGTGAATCATAGAATCATAAAGGTTGGAAAAGACCTCTAAGATCATCAAGTCCAACCATCAACTCAACACCACCATGCCCACTAAACCATGTCCCCTTGAAATTTATGCATGTGACATTTCCCATGTGAAATTTATGCACTCAGGCAACGGGAACAACCCCCTCCATCCCTGTCTCTCCTTACCTCTTTAATAATTAGCCATCTAAGGATGCAAAATACACAAACAAATGAAGACTAAAGGGACTCCTGCTTAAATAATACATGTCGAAAGATTCAATGAAATGAAGGTTCATCTTTAATACTGGGAGATTCCATAGTTAGACAGGAAAGAAGATAAAAGGCTCCCACCCCTGGGTCTCTGTATAAAGATTAGAGAAGGAGAGACAAGTACGTGTGCAGACTAATGGAAGAATACCTTACCAGCACTTCAATCATTGCAGGATATTTCATGTGTCCATGTCTCAGGATAAATGGGACTGTTTAAAAGTGGTTAATTTCTTAGCAATCCAGGCAAGGAGGGAAGTGATAGAAGAGCCAAAAGCTCTCGCAGGAGGTATGAATGAGCAATTAAATGTTTAAAAATAGATAAATAAATATTTACATTCCCGTATCAAAGAGTAACAAGAACAGCCCTATAACACACCATGGTAAGGCAGAGGAGAGAGACCAGCCTCCCTCGTGGAAGATACCAGTAGCTGGAGGGGTGGTACCACTTTGCGGCACAATCTTTTCATAAAATGCATTGGGGCTAGGAAACAGTTGAGCTGTACTACTTTTCTGCGTGTCTTCTAATTTGCCTGACACTTATGCATAACGCATTAACCCTGTCTTTGAGCTCCTTTCAAACAGTTTGTTCAAAAAATTGCACTGAATGGCTAATGACAGTCTCTTCTAGAGGAAGACAGAATATATTGTATTTTTGCCTGGTCTGGTGCTGTGATGGCAAAATGATAGTGACAGTGACCGAAGAGCCAGGCACCGCTCTCTGCTGGAGAGTCCTTCCCATTGCAACTGTCCCGCCGTCCTGCAAGGAGCAAGTGTAGTCTTCTTACAGAACCAGTAACAGGCAGCTTGAAATTCACTGTGGAAAAAGCTCATTTCAGTTGGTTACAAGACACTGCCAAGGCAGTGTTCTCCATCACGGACGTTGTGCCCTGGCTTGTTTGAACTGGTTGTTTAGTGTGTTTTTTTGGTTTGTTTTGGTTTTAATTTAAGGAGGAAATTCAAGGCAGGAGTCCAGGGATTAGCACTGATAATGCTGCAGTTTGTAACAACACTAAGGCTTTTACTGTTAGAAGAACCCTTTGGTGCCAAGTACTACACAAAGTAGAAATTTAAAGCAAGTCCTGCTCCAAAGGGTTTGCAGTCTACTTCCTTTATTCCGAAACAAACTGGACCAGGTGTGGGAGCCTGCTGGGAAATTCAGTAGCTGTGGGCACACAGTTCGCTGTGGACTGCACCTGTGTTCCTAGGCGGAGTGCAACGAAGACGTAAAACGAGTGCTTGTAAAATGAGAGATAACGATGTCCAATACCTTCGCTCCACTTAAGTCAAATGAGTTCTGTCATTGAGATGGAAGTTTTTACTCATGTGATCACAGGATGTCCTATAACAAATAACGATAAAAGAACAGTCCAAAGAGTAGATAACTCCAGTCTTGTAATCCGCTTGCTTCCTGCTCCCTCCTTCCCTGCTACCACCTCATTCCAGTAGGAACAGAACTAGGACAGAGTGGACTTTTTCTTCTATTCACAGGCTTTACTGTTCCCAGAAGTTTTGTGCATAGCCAAGTTAAAGAGAAACCAGAGGCATAGTTTCTCAGCCCGTGGAAGTATTAAGCCTATGCTCATTTTTTGTAGGTTTGGAGCCAGTGATTTGGGTATCAATATCCCAAATGCTAGTTATAAGTAGTCATGAGCTGTTCTGGAAGCCAGACTCACAATTCCTATGAGTTACCCGCCAAGAAATCAGACCACGAATAGAACTTTCTTGCTAAGACCAAGATAATGGATGATAAATCAAGCAATAGTTTTGAGGTTGATGACATCATTACATCAGATACCGCTTCTGAAAACATATGGTTTGCTCTTCTGAAGTCCTTTAGCAGCAACCATATTCAAAACAAAATTTCCCATTACTGGCCATTCTTTCATTCATATCCAGATGTGATTCAAGGTCCAATCTAATAATGTCCTTCATCTAATTTATGTATTATAATGTCATTATAATACATAATTATAATGTATTATAATGTATTAATCTATTTTGAGAACATTTGAACAATGTGAAGATTGATCAGATGATAGAAATTGCTCACATACCATATTTTTTTCCAACAGTACCACGGCACGTGACAGTCTAGTTGTATCAGGCAAGACCCTGAACAAGTTTTGCTACTTTACTTAAAAAAAATTAGAAAGCACAGCGTTAGACCTCTTGGCCTGTATCTCTGTCAGGGTGAGATGGTACTTGAGTTGCTTCAGCTGCTTTGAAGCATCTTTATGCGTTAGAACATGACTGGGGACTGCACCAGAGAATTGTCTGTGCTGTATGAAGAACATCAGAGACCTGAAATATGAACAAAGCATGGGGGTGGTAGGGAAAAGTCATGGAGTCTCATTTTGCCTTGCAAAAGAAAAGCTTTCGCTATGTATTATACAGGGAAACCTCTTGACAGAGGAAAATCCGGAAGTGATGTTTTCAGTTTAGTTTATCGTTCCTAGAAGGCCAAGAAGTTGAAGTTCTTCACAACTGCTAAAGCTAGATAGAAGCTCTGACATTCTCCTCCACAAATAACCCAGCAGCACTTACTGGTTAGGCAGATCCCATTAACTTTGTACTGAAAAAACCATTGTTATCCCCTACAAATTCACCAGCTTTTGAGCCCTGGGATCCGAGAATAAGTAACAGAACCATCACAAGCCTGACGTGATTAATTACCAATTTGAAGCAGGGTGTTTCCCATTCCCACCCCTTCAGTCATTGTCACCACCGTTTACATGTGCCAGTCCACATGTGCCAGGCTGCCTGTCAGGGGGACCTCAGAGCTGTCACATCCCGGGATTGTCAAAATTCCTGTAGGCTTTAACAATTGAAAGAGCATCTGTTTCAATGTCTAGTGTATGGCTAACGCTTTTTAGGAGGCTCTTCTTGCCTCCCTTTGTACCTCCACACCTCTCTAGACCTTGCAGTCTGTCAGACTCTCCCAAAGCCACCCCCAGCTTTCCACTGGATAGCTGGAATGATTTGCGCTCAGCTTAGGGCAGAACTGAGACCCACCTAGACAAGATATCTGAGAAAGTCCTGTGAAGCAGGGGCCTGCCCAGTAAGAGAATGCCATTTAGCATCGACAGACTAGGCCTGATTGGAATGTTCCCTTCTTCTACGTATTTTATTATATTTCCTCTGTTTTTCCACTCAATATACCATGGTACCTGCTACCAGGTTACATTAGCAATAATTTCTGAATTGTTTTAAGACAACGCGCCTAGCGATGGCTATAAAACCAATTGAAGCGGTCCCTTACCTTACAGTATTTTCTTCTGTAACAGCTGTCTTTCTAGACATGGATTTTATGGAGAAGGTCCCAGATCATCTGAAGTTTCTCAATTTCCAATTTTGCAGTTACTTCTACCAACTCTGAAGTGGAGCTTGACAAAGCCAAGTCTAATGAGAATAGAACACAGGGTAAGGCATGCCCTCAAGAAAAACAGCCAGAAGAAGAGATACCAAAAGTACCAATGGGACCAGGACCATATTTTTATATCAGTGGATCTAATGGAGCTGGGCTGTAAGTAGGTCCTCTCAGTAGACTCATATGAACAGTAGTATGACATAGCATGCCCATATATGAAGTCATGCAGTGTTATCCATTATTCATTGGCCTCAAATAATTTTCCTTTGATTTGCTGTCTTTTTGGAGTGGTAGACCTGGGGAACCATTTAAAGATAATTCACATAGGAAGTATCCACTGGAAGGCCACCTGTGGTAAAGTAGCTAGCTACTATATCTTGCAAAGAAACAAAATACTTCTATTTGTTTAACGAAAGTTTCTCTCTTGGGGCTGTTCAGAACTCACTTAGCTACACCATGCAGCAAATCTGCTAGCATCATCACTAGAGCTAGGAACCACTGTTGTTGATCAACATTCTGTTGTGCTAAATGTAAAACAAGCGAAAAATAGGAAGAGATTTCTGCCCAAGAAAAATTGTCAGATCAGAAGTTCCATTCATTCCTTTCTGAGTTCTTTGCAGCACACTGGCATTCTTCTCTAGACATTGCCACCAGCAAGCACCACAGAATCTCTGCTGCAAACAGCACTTTCCTTGCTATGTTCCCATAGTTTTGTCTACAAACAGATTTTTCTATCGCTACTTGTCATCCCTCCCTAAACTCCTCAGCGGAGAGGCTCCTTACTAAGACTGGACCCTGAACATTTCTATTCCATGGGTACCAGTTCCATCCTAATTGGAAAAGCCCTGCTGAAATGGTACAAGTTCTTATCAGAGCTGCTGAATCACAATGTTCTTAGCATCCTCAGTTACTCCCCCCACCCTCTCAAGTTCAGACCAGCAGGTCCAGTAGCAGCCATTCCAATTAATGCTTCCCACCTTATCCCCCGCCCAGCAGCTTCTGGGCATGTTAGGTCAGGCTCCCAGAGAAAATTATTAGGAGTTCAAGGGATATGAGCTAACTAAGTATTTGTTACAGAAGGGAGGCTACTTTGCTATTTTGTTTTCCATATGCAGTGTGAGCATCTATTGCCAGAGCAGAGGCTGGCAGCGTATCTATGACAACAGAAGAGAGGATTATGCACTGAAATGGTGTGAGATCAAGTGCCGAGAGACCTATTACCATTTCAAAGAAGGTAGAGGTGCCTGTGGGCCTTGAGGGGGAGAGGGTAGTGGGAAAAACTGGAGAATGCTGGACTGTGACTCCCAGGGCAGAGGACATCACCTGGGGGTGACGTTACCTGGAGAAATGGGTAACCTCAACTCAGAGGAGACATCAGAGCTGGATTGCCATGGTAATTAAAGAAAGGGTTTTAGACAAGAAAACAGCTTTGGGAGAAAAGATACCATTGAAAAGAAGTAAGTATAGTGAAATGAGCAGTACAGAGATTTAAACACAAACCATCACAATCACTTTGGAAAGTGGTCCTCCCTCTTTGGCTTTGAGCACAGGCTGCAATAGGATGGGCAGAGGAACAGCGTGCAGCCTACTCCGGCACCTCTCAAGCACTAGTCTAGGCCTTGCACACAGAGGGTGCATCGCATTTAGAGATGCTCCCCACAGTGGAGGTGGGGAGAGGAGAAAAGGAAGGAAGGGTGCACTTGAAGACAGAAGTAAAGTAAGCTCAAGATGGGTCACCCCACACATCCCAGGCCCAGCTATCTCTATCGAGGGAGAACAGAGTCACTAAAAGCCAAACTACTCCACTGTATTAGCAAGCAACTTTTTGAATTGTGCCCCGTCCTTTGTCTCATCAGTGCATCCTGACTTCAGAGGGCCCAGCCAGCTTTCCCACCAGAAAAGCATAAAATCAAGGACTCCCACAGCAATGCCTCTGGCTGGCACCCTCGGAGCGCGACTTTGCATAAGTCTAAGCACAGCCTAAGCACAGCCCCTGGGGCAATTCTTTTACTTCTGGGAGCTGGTCAAGACCTGTGCCCTGGCAAGCCTCAGCATCATGGCACAGAACTGCCGGCTTTCCTGTGGCAGAGGGAGCGTGTTATCGCTTCCTTAGCGGGCCACGTACAGCAGCCGCCTTTCCCCTCCTGCCAGCTCTGATGGCAACGTGGTGGCTATTTGTCAGGCTGCACCATTACAGCAGTTGGCCTAACATATGGCGGCGCAGATAGTCTATGTTTCAATGCAATTCTGCAGCTGGAATGGTGTGACAGCAGTGGCATCTTTGGAGTGGGCAAGGGACGCACTATTTCATGAAGCCCCATCAGGTCAGTCTGTTCTGCTACAAGGTTGGACAGAAACACGTTTACAGCAAGTGATTTCATTGCTCTGTGAGTTGCCACTACTGCCTTAAAGCAAATTGTGCTTTAGTCAACAGTGATAAAGTCAGCTTCATCCTGCAGCTTCTGCTGCATGGGACAATGAAGGCAAGCTTTTTTTTTCCCCTCATACAGGTGAACAGCTTCTCTATCAGATTCCCAACAACGGAGTCCTCACCAGTAAGATAGGGCTTCTATGCTGCCTGAGAGAGCAAGAGCGGATGATGAAAAAAATCAGTAGGAGCTCTAATTCCAAGTAAGAACTCTCACCTCTTTGAACCTTGACCAGAAACATGCCAACAGAAAGTGAGAGCACATAAATGAAGGACCAGTTTCTTCTGGATGCATAACAGTACAGGATACAAAGTATATGGGGCTTTATTTCTTTCTTATCTTCTAGAAAAATCACTTTTTTCCCAGAAGTACATACATCAGAGACAGAATATCTTCTTTTTCTATGTCTGGAGTTGTAGGAATGCCAGGTCCCCCAAAGACAACAGTCATAGTAATTCCCCTGTTTTGGGTACATCGTCCTACTGGAAAGGCCACAACTTCTTGTGCCACAGACACTGTAAATATAAGAGAAGCTTATTGCCATTACTGCTCCTATATTTTTGACCTACCAAAAAACCAAATGGCAATCCTGTACCATAGTTACCTGAAGCCATCTCAACTAGTTTTCAAAAAATTGAGCATATGAAGAATGTCTTAAGGCTAACATATATTCTTGAAAGCTTATGGAATGAGGTAGCTCAGCAAGAACGTACAACCCACAACTGTCTACAAGCAAGAAAAAAGCACCATTTCTCAAGTTTCTGTTTGCAACCATCCCTTCTGAAAGTAACAGAGGAATGAATGTGTTGGATAGGGTTTTCAGCCTGTATTTGATTCTCCCACAGGTTACTGAAGATGGAAGAATTCTTCCCAGAATCTTTTCGGCTGGACTTAAAAGATGAGAGAGATGCCTTTTTTGAGCTTTGCAAAGGTGAATTGTCTTAACCATGGTAGCAACCAATTTAAATAGCTATGTGATCCTCTAAAATGTTCATTAAAGTATACACAGTAATAATAATTGATATCTATATGCATGTGTATGCATATACATTCAAGTGAGCAGTTTTCAGCGCCCACTAATGGGCATATCGGTGTTTCATACCACACACGTTACTATAATAGACTCATTCTCTCTGCAGAAGAACAGATTTGGATCTGCAAACCAAGTTGCTCTAACCAAGGTCGAGGAATTTTCCTGCTTAAAAATCCAGCTGCTGTCAACACCCTTCAAGCCAAGCTCCACAGCACTGAGGAATACCTACTCAATAAGAGGGTGCCATACCAGGCTTCCCAGGCAAGAATAGTGCAAAGGTACAGACTGAAGCCTGGGAATTCATGTGTGAGTAGTGTGCTTGATTAAGCACACTGGCCTCAGAGAGCTGAATTGTTCCATAGGTATTTAACACAGCTACACCACATCTCATCAACCTGTGAGATTTCATTTTGTGGGAGAGAGGCTGTTTCTCTGGTTAGTCTGTCCTGCACTTCAGTCATTTCACGGTAGATCTTTGTCATCAGAAAGATTTGAGTTTACCTTTGTCTGGAAATTTAAGAATGACTTCAAAAGGCCAGATGCTACAGTTCTGTACACGAATGCTAAACATAAAGCCTTGTGCAAAGCAATTTAAATTAGATATTATCCCAGTTCTTATATAAAGCTAGCATTTTGCAAATTATACAGCTACAATATCTGTTCCATGCAATCTAATAAAGCTTCCCAAATATCTTTTTAACTTTGCGTCAATGCTGCAAAAGTCTGTACCTCAATGAACAGGCAGTGGCTAGCAGACACTAAAATTTTGGGTTAGGGTTGTTTTATTTTTTATTCCTTGCATGAATAAAAGAACCATGAAGGTTCTTCTTTGTAGAATATATACCCACTCAGCCACTGCTAGAATGTTTTGTAGAGTAGCAGAACAGCAGAAAAAGGAAGGGAAAAATAAGGCAGCAGAAGTCATGAGAACAGTTTCAGCTACTGAACATTACTTGCTTACTTTTACACAATTAATTTGACTTCCCTTTGCCTCAGTGTCCCTCCCTCAATTGAGGAATGCATTATAATTGAATCACTTCAGTGCTTTGAAATGAGTGAATAAAACTTTCAAAGAGAAATGAAAAAAAGATGTTTTCATTATTTATCCTAGGAGCTGCAGTTCCCAGTTGCCTTTGATGTTGCCTTTGTTGTGCACAGCTAAGCATACAGGGCACTCTAAACTTCAAGGTGCCCACACATTCATGGCATTGCCTGGCATGGTCATGACATGCCAGCAATGACAACGTGATACACTCGTGACAACGCCGTAGTATTGGCACGGCAAAAGCACGTTTTGCCACGTGGCAAAGCGGTGATACCAATTCCTCACACTGCCCCTGTGCCACTTCCCCAACACGTTGCCATCATGGCTTGGCATCTTCACCTTGCAAGAGAACACAGCGCACAGCAACCTTTCCAAGAGCTGCCCTAGCCAAAGCAAGCAATATTCTCTGCTGACATTCATCCAAACATTTCTTTTCATAACAAAGGAATGGTTGGCCTCATTGACAAGGGTAAGAGAGATTTGTAAAATGCTAAACTGGAATGACGATCTATGGCTTTCTGCAATAGGCTGGACTGTGTTTATGCAGCAGCCGGTATATGGAGCAAAACGACTACCTGACAAAATTAGACCAAGGGCCTTAGTTAGACCAATTTGTGGTCTTTGACATGGACAAGCAGCAGTGCCAGGGGAAGAAGTGGTTGGACCCTATCTCGGATCTCATCTTGATTTCTGTCTGTGACGAATGGCCTATGCTCTGAAGAATGAGGCTCCATATTCTTTGAAAACTGTTGTTAGCATTGATTGTTTTAACAGCATATCCTTGTTACGTATGTAGACATCCAGCAACCTTTGATGATAAAGGGAAACAATTCCCAGATTACATCACTCTGGCAATAAAAGCAATGGTGCTGTATGAAGGGCTCTTTGTGTTCAGACATAAACTTTGTATATTCTCCAGTAAATATTAGTAAATCTTTAATTATCTCCCGCTCCCGAGACTCGGCACAGCTACTATTCCTCTTGAAAGGAGCTGTTCTTGGCATTTCTAACCTCTCCTGCCAGCGCCCTCTGCTGCCATTGACCTTAAAACCAGTGTTGAAAAAGGGACAAAGAGGTTAGCTCTGCGGTGTGAAACGAACCGGCCGTGGGGTTTTGTGTGAGCTTTGAATTGCCATGTATTATGGCTACTTGTTGGTGATGCGTGTTGAAATACTGCTCTGGCAGGTATATTCACCAGCCTCTGCTCCTGGAAGGGAAGAAGTTTGATGTCCGATCTTACCTCCTCGTTGCCTGCACAGCACCCTACGTGTTGTTTTTTGCCCAGGGTTACGTCCGGTTGACCTGTGTCAATTATGATGCCGCTTCCGATGATCTGACTGTTCATCTGACCAACCAGGTAAACTAAGTGCACTTAGTCCAGAAGAAGGGGAGGGTGTGGTTGACAGAGATGGGAAGCAAAAAAGACTTTTGAAAGGCTAAAAATAAATGCCTCATGCATGCAAAATCCACGCACCCAGGAAATGGACGTGGGCTTATGGTCAGGCATGGCAATAAGGCTGAACAGACGCAGTACCAGACAAGGTTCTGTTCTCTGCCATGGACCAGTTCTCTTCTTAACCTGACAATTTTTTCCTCTGGACCTCTTTTTCCTGCCATTATTCTCTCATGTATCTGTAGACCATAAGCTTCTTAGGGCAAGAAGCCTTTGATTGCAGCTACCTAGCACAAAGGAGCCTTAATCTTGGCTACGGATTTTGCTGATCCTGTTGTGCTTAAACACAATAATCATAATGATGTAAGATGCAGATGTGTTCTTCAAGAGCCATCATTCTTAAATCTCCATATTTGCTTGTCTTGCTTTTCAAATGAGAGCTGTAACAGAACAAGACTGTTCTGGCTTGCACCCCCATACATCTTTTGTCATACAAAATAGAAGCCTGCCTTGCTCAGATCTACCTGCATTTTTGCTTCCAGTGAGGCCCTTCAGTAGTTAGAACTGGCCCTGATGAGAGAGAATTAAAAGAATTGGAAGGAAGAAAACAGTTTGCTTTTAAAGCCCTTCTCTCCTCCCAGTCTCACGCTGTGTTCTGAGAACTAGCAAAATACACACTAACGAGGGATCAGACAAGCCCAGTTCGGTTGGAGTTTTACGGTTCCTGTAGAAGTGCAGTTCAGCAGATTATAGCTGCTTCCTGCAATGCATGCTATTATCAGTATGCCACTTGTTTTCCTGGAATAGTTTGTTTGCTCAGCTAAAGAGCTATCCACACGGGAATTCAGGTGCTCGGGTAGGATCCCATGGCACAAGTGATATTAAACAAAGGACAGGTGTTTATTAGCAGAACATAAATTATCTGGGTTCCTGCTGGGAGGAGGGAAACGAGATTTACAGGAGCGGCTGGTAATAGGCCAGGCTTCTTCAAATTACAGTTGATTCTGCTCTCATTCCCTTCTCACCCTTTCATCCCACCTGGAATCAGCCATTTTCCTACTGTATTTCCAAAAGACAAGAGGCAGCAAAGACAGCATCACTAACCAGAAGCTTTGCAAGCCCCCAGTAACCCTCCCACAGATGGAGTTAGCCAAGCCCAGCTGTTTCACAGGGAAAGGGGACTTGCCTTTGGTTGAACAATGAACATACCCCATTATTGATAAACTCCGGCTGACATAGGGATTAATGAGACAATGGAAGAGAGAAGCCCTCACCTTGGTTTCCTCTGGGGATACATCCCTACATCTCTCCCAGATGGACTCTCCTCTAGGAGAGTACTAGGCAGATAGACTCTGGAACCGGGTTTAGTCCAAAGAATATCATGACTCTGACTTGAAAGCACCTCTCCCGGTCTGCCAGCCACTGGTCCAGGCGTAGCATAGACACCCACACAGAGAAAACAGCGTTTTGACAAAGACCTCGGGTAATCGTCTCTACAATGTCCATGTGGGTCAGGCACGTTTCTGCCCGTGGCAGTGTTGTATAATGGGAGTCAGCACATTTGCTCAGGTTTAGCTCTGCTAGTGAGGGGCTCTACTCCCTATACCTTGACCCCGGCATTCTTCCCAACACCAGATGCCTGGAACAACTCAGGGTAGTTGGATGTCTGCCACGCAAGCTGGTTCCCAGTTACTCTTCACTGCCAGAAATCTAATCCTCCCTTTGCTCTGTCTCCCCACCTCTCAGTACATGCAGAAGAAGAACTCCCTGTACAGCCAGCTGAAAGATGAGACAGTTTGGCGGATGGAGCACTTCAACAGCTACGTTAATGAGAAGTTCAGAAAAACCAGCGGCCTCCCCAAAGACTGGGTTTTCACTGTGTTTACTGTAAGTGCAAGCAAGTGTATGGTGTGCTAGTCTGCCTAATTAGGGTGACAGAAACAGGGAGAAAACCTGTCAGTTCACTGGAGCCCCCAAGGAAACACATACACGAGTGAGAAGGTATTGATGGTCCCATGGTAACCATTTATCTGCAGATGCTAAACACAGAAGTGAAGACACAAAGAGTTTAATTTTAGTAAAATGGGTAAACTGCTGAGAAAGAGAGTGTGAATGTTCATGCTAGCTATAAAAATGCAATTACGGTCCTCACGTTCCTGGCCCAATGCTGTGGTCCTACATTAAAAAATTAAGTACACATTAGAGAGCTCTCCAGCCTGACAGATCTTAGCCTGAAAAGGGACTACACTTTCGGTGGTCTCTTTCCTGTCTGACTTGGTCTCACCCTTCACTTTCCATCTGATTTTGCCACATGAAAATCATGTCAGGGCCTTAGATCTTCTCTTATCATGGAGGAGAGATGAGAAGACTCAACTGGCTTGATTTCTTACCATCTTCCTGTCTCACTGAAACAAAGTGAAGAAATTATCTGAGTCCCTGAGACTTCATCAGCCTGAGCCTAATGATGCATTAATTCTCTACATGACTTGCTGGGGTGAAAATGAAAAGGGCAGAGGACACAGCTTTCTCAGGTTAATTTTGGAAATGCTGTAGTTTAAAGCCAAATACAAAAAAAATTAAAAAGCTAAAAACTTTGTTAAAATATGGTTTTGTTTAGAAAAACAGCTCAGAAGCAAGTCTAGTTGAATTTGTCAAGCTTCTCAGGGGACCAGAAACTTTTCAGCCAACTTTACGGTATCTCTCTTCATGCAAAAATTCCCCACTGTGCATTTCAACTCCAAATTGAATTAAACTTAGCATCACCTACTGCAAGTTGCTGTGGCTCACCAGGCTTCTTTAAAACACTATGTCCAGCACGGCTTTGAGGGGGTTGTGAGTCATCACTGTCAGAAATGGCTGTGTACAGCTCACATCTAGGTACCCCCACACGACTAAATGAAAGAACACCACTAAAAATTCTGCAGACAGCTCATTCTGAGTAAGGGACAAGGGTCGAGGTTCTTTCACGCACCACCGCAGCGGTCTGGAGAACCAAGTTCAAGAGGGGGTTTCAATCAATTCAAAGTGGACAGACATATGTTCTCCTTCCAAGTCTAGAGAGGAGCTCTGCCGGAGGCAGCGGAAGAAAAAATGTCCCTAAACCAAGAGGGCACCTATGACTTACAGTGACTCCTATGCCCTTGGCATTCACAATGACCAGTTACCACCCTTCCCTGTCTTCCCTTTCAGAAAAGGATGCAGCAGATCATGTTGCAGTGCTTCCTGGCAGCCAAGCACAAACTGGATCGCAAACTGGGCTACTTTGATCTCATCGGCTGTGACTTTTTAATTGATGAAAACTTTAAGGTACAAATGCAATATCGTCAAATACTAAGTATGATATTGGCCAGATGTCTAAGGCCAGCAGTACAGCACGGTTGACACAGGCTCTGGTGCTAGGAATTAAACAGAGCATTCAGTCAGTCAGCTATGAAGTCCAGGATTCATTTTTTTTCCCAGTTCCATTGTCCACCATCAAGACATGGCACCTGTATTGCCTGCACATTTACTGCACAGAGAAACCCTGGCATTAACAGCTCAGGATGGGAAGAAAAGTATTTACTGCAGCTGAAACTGTTTTGTGCAGAATTTTCACAGGGAAGTGGAGTTCATAGTGAAAAGTATGGGAATTTTAATGCCCACTCAGTGTTTTCCTTCTCCAGAAACCAAACCATGCCAGATGATCAGCCAGCATAAATCAGTGCGTAATGCCTCTAACATCACATGAAGTATACTGATTTACACTAGCTGAGTATCCATCAAAGCAATGAAGAACTCACCCTCACCATGCTGAAGAATCAGTCATTATCGATTCAGGTGTCAGCATCAGCATCTCCATGTTCACTGTAGGTTCACCACTTAGCAATAGGTCAGCCCACCGAGTCTATAAAATCTGCTAGAATTACAATTCAAACTCGTAAAGAGTGAATGAAACACAGACAAGAAAAGCCAGAAGAAAGGGAAAAGGAAATGTTAAATACAGTGATTGAGGTGCTTTCAACACAGCACAGTCCTTCAAAACCACCTGGCCTAAACATAACAGAAAGCCATCTGGCAGATTCTGCTGTTGCTAAAGCAGAAAGGAACTCAAACATATTCTAGCAAAGGGCAGTGGGAACAGCAAACCCCACGAAAGAATGGAATTAATGTATGCAGCAGTGGGTAAGGCACCGAACAATAGACTCCTTTGTACAAGAAGTCAATGGCAAAGGAGAGTAAACGGCAAAGACACAGAAACTGGTGCTTCTCAGATTTCAGTGGGAATTGTCTTTTGCAACGTTGGCATGCAAAGCCCTGGCTGTGTAAACTTTAAGTAGAATAGAAGATCCAGTATCACTCTATTGTGGCAATTCCTACTTGGCTAGTTAAAAACTTCAGCGTTTAAAGACCATTACTTCCCCGTGTAATTTACATATGGAGAGATAAACAAAATCTGTTTCTTGACAGGTATTATCTATAAGAATGATGAGGATTTGTGCACACTTAGCGGTGACAGAGTCAGTTGGAACCTGGAACTTCCCTTTGAGAGAGAGTAATGTGGAAATTTAGGCATTTATTTAGCATAGCTTTGTCCATGTTTTCTTGCCCTTGCCGGGGAGCAACAAACCTACTCTTTCTATTCATGCAGTGCTGCAGTGTACAACAGCTGGACACAGGACTGACAGCTTCAACCCACAGCTAACACTGGTTGGGGCAGCAAACTCCCAGTGCGCTGACATTACAATTCCTGGTCTGCCATCCAGTCCTCTCCACCTGTAATACATAACAGCCTTACTCTCCCTGTCATCCTATTTCATGACACGTGTAGAATCTGCTTTATACTGATTTATATACTGACTGAACATGCTCTTATATGTTCAGTCTTATAGCTTATCATGCCTTTCCCTCCTCCTTATTTGTCTGAGATACAAATGTCCCCAGCATCATTCCTAATAATTCTTGAAGGCCCTGCAGCATCCTGATTCAGTCTTTGGAAGGTGTTTCTCCTGCCTCAGAGTTCTTAGAAGTACAGACTATGAAAGCAGGGCCTGCTAAGAAACCACAGCTTTCTGTAGAGCTTTGCATATTCATATGTAAGCTGAGAAAAGAATGAAGTACTTTAAGAAGAGAGAGAGCAGAAGCGATGGATGTGGTTTTGCTGTTGTTGGCTTTTTTCCTACTGTTTTCTGGAGCTTCCTTGTGCTGCGTTGTAAATGCCTACGTCACTACACAGCTTAGGACAGTGTCATTTAAATGCTCAAGGAACCTGTTTTCAGAAAGCATTGCATCAGCTGTGCAAAAGGGTTTCTCTCCAGAGGCATGCTGAGAAGACAGATGTGTAAATTTTTTATCAGCCGTAAAGAGCTTCAGCTATCAGTAGAGAACAGACTGAACATAGATAAGCCATTTGCCAATTTGTGATAGATGTACATAAATGAAGATAACACTCAAATCCCTAGTTAAAGCAGGGACGGTTCCTTTGATTTGAATGACAGCTTTTCATTCAGCCCAGGAGTATGAGGTACCACATGGACACTGTAGACTTGGTTGTGCCCACTCCAGGTCACGATGATAAAAAAATCTGATAAAAGCTTGTTAAGACTGGGGAAAACAGAACCCCACTGCCTTAGCCTGTGGTCTCCACTATCGCTAAGCGGGTGCCTTTCTGGGTCGGCAACATCTGAGCAGCCCTTTCAGTGCTTGGTTTGTGACTGTGCGTGTGGCTTCAGCTATGTCCACACAGGACACAGAACAAGTTATTTTATTCCTATTTCTGACTGGTATTTCTACGGTTGAACTCGATGATCTCAAAGGTCTTTTCCAACCTAAATGATTCTATGATTCTATTATTCAGTGCTGCTTAAAGCTCCAGCCAGAGGTCAGGCTCCCTGGACACCTACTGCTACACAAATGCTGTGGATAGCTTTGGGTTTTGAAGCATGTTACAGCTATCCTCTCTAAGAACAAGTTCTGATGTAGAGATACACATACATTCCCATTCAGTCTTGGCTATCAAGTCACTCGGAGCCTGTGGGAGCATGGACCGATGCCCTCTCCCTCCCTGAGACCCCAGCAGGATGTTTAGCTTCCACCTGGCGAGCTCCAGCAAAGACCCACACAGTTAAATAAACTAACTGGTTTTTGATCAGAAATAGAACAAAACTCTGGCTCAATCATGCATTTCCTGCACACCACAAAGTCTTACCTCTGCCCATACTGGCAGGGAAAGGACCCTTGAGACAGGTCTCATGCTGTCTGTTAGCCACCACGTCAACACATGACAGAGCCTAGTCTCATCATCCAATGCTCCTTTGAAAGATATTGAACTGCTCCTCTAAGGATGGTTCTACAGCAATGAGACTACAATAGTAATCAAGCTAGATGAAAATAAAAAGTATTCAGCAGATGCTAATAGTGCATCTACCACTATACAAAGAACAAGAAACGAGACCCCCTGGTGTAATGCAGGATCTGGTTGCAGTTGGCATGCTGTTCAAGAACCTATGGAAAAATCCTACTATTTGAAGTTTTTAGGCCTACCTGTGATGTCTTGACAGAGCAAGCTTAAGATGTGACAGAACATGGAGTTGTACTGGCAGGCTGCAGGCAGCAGTAACCTCTTCATCCCCGAGAAACATCCAGAGCAGCACTTCTGACCAAAGCCACAGGGCACTCATCGTTCTCATCACTTGAAAAGCCTAAAGAAAAAGGACGGTCCATGGTTAGGAAGTCGAGGACAGATATTCTGGGTTTTAGTTTCGTTTCTTTGTCATATGTTTGCTAGGAAATTTTGAGCAAGGCACCTACATGCCAGTTGCAGGGAGAAGCACAGGAACTTCATTCTACATGAAATTCCCACGAAATTACAGATATTCACACAGATATGGTGAATCTTAGTCTTAGTCTCTCCCCTCTTCCTGAAATAGAACAAAGAGCATTTATTAATTGCCCTGGTTGGTTGTGGAGAGATTAAGAGCATTTTAAAACTGTGAGACATTCAGATAGTATAGGGGGATGTAGAAGATGAACAGCATGATAGATGTCACAGAGAACCTTCTTCCTCCTGTTTGTCAGTTTTATTTGTTTCGAAGAAGAAACCAAAACCTAATCAAGACAATTATGAAGGTTCATTGAGTTCGTCTGTCGCCACAAAATCTTATGAACTTTTAACAGGAAAAAGAACACTTACTCAGAAGAATGTAACTTAGGTGCCCTCTGTTGGCATCTGCAAAGCAGGTTTTTTTGAGCAAGCTGTTCCAGTTCTCCTCTAGAAAAAAAAAGAGACATTTCACTGCCCTCACTTACCAGTCTTTTCATTTGTTTAATAAAGTATTTCAAAGAAGTGCAAATTATTGTTGTACTTTATTCTCAGCAAAATAAAGTGCCAAAGTGAAGGCTCTCATGTCGCCAGAATCTACCGAACGCTTAGACTTCATTTCACAGGTACTTGCAAGCAAACTCATTGCTGCTTCAGAAAAAAAAAGAAAAAATTAAAATTATTTTTTAAAATCAATTAAAAGTGAGTAAAATTCTCCTGGGGCTGTTACATGATTAAATAGCCTTCCTTACAAAATGCTGAATAGTTCCTACACGTGTTACATACAAGATGCAGCACCATATGGTGGAGGCAGGAAGTGAACAGATTATTTTGTCTCACTATAGGGAAAAGAAATAGTAAACAGAATTACATGCACAGATTTGTAACCAGACCATCACATTCTGCAGCTTGTAGCTTCAGACCTTGGCATTTCAAAGGGAAATGGAGATGAGATTAGTATAGATACGTAAAATCAGTATCTTACACGGTTTCTACCTGAAACTAAAGCTTACCCAGGAAATGAAAGTCAAGGGTTCATTGAAAACTCAGTGCTGTGTTTGTTTAGTTTTGATCCCATGTCCACCTCAAATCAAAACGACTCCTAGATTCCTTATAACTTTATTTCACGGTATCCCAAAAACTTAACTAGAAATTGTTATGGAAACTGGTATGTTAATCATAGAATCATAGAATCATTAAGGCTGGAAAAGACCTCTAAGATCATCGAGTCCAACCGTCAACCCAATACCCCCATGCCCACTAAACCATGTCCCTAAGCGTCTCATCTACACGTCTTTTAAATACTTCCAGGGATGGTGACTCCACCACTTCCCTGGGCAGCCTGTTCCAAGGCCTGACCACTCTTTCAGGACAGAAATTTTTCCTGATGGCGAGTCTAAACCTCCCTTGGCGCAACTTGAGGCCATTTCCTCTCGTCCTATCGCTTGTTACTTGGCAGGAGAGACCAACACCCCCCTCGCTACCTCCTCCTTTCAGGTAGTTGTAGAGCGCGATGAGGTCTCCCCTCAGCCTCCTCTTCTCCAGGCTAAACAGCCCCAGTTCCCTCAGCCGCTCCTCATCAGACTTGTGCTCCAAGCAACAGAGTGCCTTTACACACCTGTAGAGCAAGAGTTAACCTAAAGAGCATCAGCTGGAGACACAAAATAACATGTAGTGTTGTTCTCAAGTACGTAAATGTATGCAAAAAGGGACTTTGTTTAATTCATCCAGTCCTTACGAAAATTCTGTCCTGCCTGCATCCTGTGTTATGGGATTTTGCTGGGATTTATTAGTACTCCTTCCTCTCAAGGTCTTCACTAAGCCGGTAAAAGGGCATTGCTCTGACTCTAAGGAGATCCTGCCTAGTTTCCTGATTGGCATTCATCTTTCCCAGGTCTGGCTTCTGGAGATGAATGCAAACCCAGCATTGCATACCAACTGCAAAGTCTTGAGAGACATCATCCCAACTGTAGTCTACGAGAGTCTCGGTAAGTGAACAAGTCACAGGGTGGCCAGCAGCAGAAAATCGTATCACTCCATTGCTTGTCAGAGGAAAGACTCCTATTTATATCAGTTGTAGGTCCAAAACAGTCTGAATAAAGATATTGCACTGCTGAGTTTATAAGCAATTTAGAAGGCACTGAAAATTCTAACCCATGCAGACCTAGAAAAGCTACAGTCTTTTTAGCCATGCACCCATTACAAAGAAATAAGTGGCTAAATATTTTTTTGTTATAATTATTTTTAAGAACGTTTTCTTATATATTTATGTACAAATAAGTGGCTAAATTTTTTTGTTATAATTATTTTTAAAAATGTTTTCTTATATATTTATGTACAAAAGGCTAAATCTTAATACATGACCCTATAAACTGCACCTGCACATTTTTCTCATGCCTGTTGTTCTGAATGTGCAGGAATTTAAGTTGGTTTTTACCGTGTGCCTAGCACAGCCGTGGCAGTGCTTAAATGCCCGTGTACCCCACCGTACTTCACAAATATAGCTGGCAACTGTTACATGCACTATACAAAGACTGAAAAAATCCTTATGGACATTATATATGTATATGTATATATATGTGTGTATATATATGTGTATATATATTACAATATACATTAACTAGAACTGCTCCTGCCTGGAGGACCAAAATCTCTCCTACCCCTGATTTTCTGTGGTATCACTGTATGTGTAAGGAGAAATAGCAAAGGGAGAGTCTGTCTCTGCATGAAGGGTATTAGCAATAGCCTACTTACGCTTACTTTCATAGATAGTTACCTTCCTGTGCACATTTTGGGGTGTATTCATATCCTGTATTGCATTGTAAGCAATTTTACAATATTTTTCCTACCAATTTCCTAAAATGTTTCCAGTGGAGCTGATGCTGGCTGAAGTGAATGCAAGAAAAGTGTGGTGTTTTTTTCTTTTTTTTTTAAATTGTCTTAATAGTAATAGTCCACAGAGGCCACAGATCACAGGCTGGAAACCAGTTCCCCTCCCCACCCCTCATCCTTCCCATGCACACAGCTGCTTTGTGCGTACACATGACAGCTTGGGTGTATTTTAGCGTCAGAGTGTTTAGACCACCTCGTAACTGCATCTTCTTTTCCAGATTTGGTTCTCGAGGTTTTCAAGAAGCGCCTCAAAGGCCAGAGTGTTTTGCCTTTAAAGGCGCTCTGCCACTTCGTGCTTCTCTATCACGAGGATGCTGCAGACCCTGGCCAGAAACAACCCTCGAAGCTCAGAACCGGCCTGTGCACAGGGCGATTTCTGCGGCCACAAACAGGCAGTACCAGCCACTTCGGTCAGAGCCCTGCCAAAGTGCTGGAGAACTCTTCCAAGAAACTTGGTCGCTCTAGAAAAAAGGTTGCCTTGTTGCCCAGAAAGAATTATCAACAAACTGTCCTAACTATACCGCACGTGCAGCTCTTCGACCATCATGGAAAAAGCCTCTGAACCATTGCAGAGCAAGAGAGCTTTCACGGGTTCAGAAGACATAGAAAGAAAATAAAAGCTAAACTTGTATGTGCTGTGCATGTCCAGCTCATTTCACCTTATATAAACAAACAGGTATCAACTTCAACTGGAAAACCAGTAATTGTTTCTGTAAGTTCTTAGTTCTTCTGTGGAAAGCTACACTTTAACCAGCCGGCCAGAAATTATAGGAAAGTTACAGAAAATGAGACAACTGTTACCACACTAAAACACATCCCTTTCAAAAACAACGTTGATCTGACCGGTGCAATCCAGAAACAGGCCAAACTCTTTACGTACAAAGTCCTTATACAAGAAGGCAGGGAGAGAAGCTGAAAAGATTAACCCTAAGGCTTAACAGTGGAAATCCCCCAGTTTCTCCCATCATTTGTAGCTGCATGTCCAGCTCCCTCGCTCGTTAGATCCTCTGTGCCTTGCACATTTAACCTTGTTGTATTAAGACTCTTTCACTTTTCATTCGGTTGAGGTGACAGCCAAGCAGCAGCACGTACTTACTGTATCAGGCCACCATCTCAGCAGGGACCAAGGAGAGGGGGAGGAAGGGAGCGAGGTTTAAAACCAACAGGAAATGCTTTCACATCTCAGACGCTGCTGCTTCTAACCCAAGAGAAATTTAAATGAGCTGTAAGTTGAAGGGTACATGCGTGTTTCCTTCCCCTCCTGTGCCTACTCTAATTGACCGTAGTTCAGGCACGTCCATGCGATCCTGGGACTGCAGCATCAGTTCGCAGCAAGCATCTGTGAACAGGGGAGCCGGTGACCGAGCATGGGATGCTGCAGCCTGAGCGCCCGGCAGGCCGGGTCTGCAGGGACAGGCCAGGATGAGGTGGAGCTGCTGAGGACAGGCAGGACCAGGTAGGTGGCAATTTTGGGGGCATGTGAAAAAAAGCCCATCAGCTCCACTCAAATAGAAAGACGTTTGGTGCTTGAGACTGAAACTTGGTGGCTGTATTTGCTTTCCAAATGTGACTCCCTTAAAGGAAAAGCTTTCTCTTCTTCCCTTTTTCTAGCCAGCATTTACAGTAGCGCTAAGGTCAGATTCGTTTAATCTCCTAACTAGAGCTTGCTTACTTCTTCTCAATATGTACCCCCAGGTGTCGCAGTCTTTTAAGATAGAGGGTCAGCATTTGAGAAACTGAGGGTGGGAACATTCCTTCCTGCCACAGATGTAATTCTGTTTTGGGCGGGCGATCACAACTAACTCCTGGGGCTCTGGCAAGCACTGCTCACGTTTTGTCAGAAATGGACATTTTCAATCAGACTGTCACATGTCAGAGACAGATCGGAGGCCTGAAAAGAAGCTCAGGAGGCCTTTAGTTCTGCTTCCACCTCTGGAGCAGCCTCAGCTCTTCCTAAATCTTGCTTGACAGATGTTTGTCTAACCTGTCCTTGAAAACCTCCAGTGATGAAGGTTCTGCAATGTCCCAGGCAAGCCATTGTTTCTTCCCAATAGCTAACCTTTAACGCAGGTAAGGCCATTGTCTCTATTTTAAGCACCACAGACAAAAAGAAAAAATCATTCCCCTCCCCTTTCTAGTGGTCTTTTACATATGTGAAGACTGTTACCGTATCACCTCAGTATTCTTTACTTTAGGCCAAGTGTCGAGCTACATTATACATTTCCTTCCATAATTTCACCATATTCCAAGAAACGGTGTTATTCCTTCCTTGTCCATTAAGGCAGGCACACCAAGAGTGCCTTCATCATCCCTACGCTCCTTCCTATGTAATGCCAGTAGAAAATTAGGGTCTACGTGCTTTGTTGAATTTAGGACCTACTCTCTGCTTAATGCGAGGGCACATTTAGTGGTATGTTCCTCTAAAGCTCAGGTTTGTTATTCCTTGACACGCCTGCTGTTTGATTCTGCATCTGCTACATTTTTTTTCCTAGAGTTCACTGAGCTGTCACCACCCAATATTCCTGTTGAAAAGAACATATTCTAAAATACAACAAATTTATGCCAGAAATGCATAAATTTGTCTGCTCAGTGAGCATTAATCTTTCTCTCTCTCTTTTTTAAAAGAAATGCAACACATGCAAGTGCTTTTCTGTGCCTTTCCATATTCTCTTCTATTTCAGAACGTGGTCCAACTCAGAAGGCCAGAGTGAGGCATCGCTCCACCCTAAGGATCCTGCAATCCTAGCAGGAACAGAAGATGTGAGTACCAGCAGGGTCATGCAAGCAAAGATTTGTATGTAGAATCAAGGAAGAAATCAGAGGCCTGTTTAGCTCACCCACCACGGCACTATCCTGATGCAGTATCCCATGACAGTGAAGTGCCAGAGGCTATGACATGCCCTTTGTTTTGAAAGCAAGTAACCAACAGTTCTCTCTGTTTTGAGGCCCAGCTATAAGTTTTCAGCTTTTGCTCTACAAATTCCTGTGCAAGCACAAGTCAGTTTTGGATTTTTTTCCTGGGACCACATTTTATCACCATTGTTGAGAGAAGATGCTCAGAGGGAGGGGAAGTGATTTATGCAAATTCACATATATGGTCAACATCCAAAACTCCCACTGTCTGGGCTGCAAAACCACCCCTTCTCTCTCTTAGCTAGTGTTATAAATCATTATTTTTTTGGCTCTTGTTTCCATTTTTCCACCTCTGCTTGTCTTACTTTACAGGATATGCCTGGTAAGATTACCAGAAGAAATGTATGCTGATGTTTCTTTGTTTCAGACAGAAGTTCCGTGGGGAAGAACTCGGGAGGAACTAGCGACCCTGTTGATCACGCAGCCTATCAGCGGCTGGGAAGGGATGGACATCCACTCTCTTGGGGAAATTATTTGGTCCTCCCTGGTTTTTCTGAGAAGTTACTGCATGGAGGTAATCATCCTCTTACTATAACCACTGAGTAATATGCAAAGGATAAGTGGGGGTAAACTGGATTTCACACCTCCTGTCCAAATTACTGTCAAATCCCAGGGCTTGACTAAAGCTACAATTTGTCCTGACCTCTGTAAGTTAATGCTAATATGTTCAGCTTTTTTCAGCAGTGCCAGCAAAAGCTGAATGGATTTCATAGCCATTTCCTTGTGCAGCATGAATCTTTTCATTCATTCCCTGGGGAAACAAAAACGTTTTTTTTGTCAGAAGTTTTTTGTATTCTTTTCCCCAAGGACTGGTTATTATGGTTGCAAATTTGTATGTGTAACAATCGAGCCCTCTCCACAGGTACTGGAGGTGATTGGTAAAACTAATGCAGTGTGATCACCACTACCCTGGTTTTGACAAGGTCAGAAGAAGGAAATGAGATCTATTCTAACTTTGCCATGGATTCATGTCTCTTTAACTGCACATCACTGTTTATCTGGCTGCATACAGAACCAAAACCACCCTGTCTCACAGGAATGATAGTGCTCAGAGAGCACACAGAGACCATTTAAGAAAAGATGATATACAATTCCAAGGTACTGACATAAAGCTTCAATCAAACTGTGACCTAGTGCAAGACAGTCCAGCAGTTAAACACTGCATAGTTCCTACTTACCAACCAGTCACTAAGCGTGCCTATCACCACTGTCTGTACATAAAGATGCACCAAGTACTGCATCAGCAGAAAGGAAGGGAAGGTGAAGAGCTTTGAAGACATGTAATTTCCTTTTTAAAAAAAAAAAAAAGGAACCATTTTGGAGGAAAGATATAATTGATCTTATTTCAACAGGAGATGTGTGAACGCTACATTGTGCTGTCCTCCTTCCACTTGCTGATTCTTTCAGTGGATCGTACAAAGAAGGCATTTGTTTATGAGGTAAAGCGCAAGAATCCTTTTGTGTTTGTTGTATGCACATTCATATTCAAGATTTCCTAAATATTTCTTTGCTCATAGCTCTAGTATGTGCATGGCAAAAGGAGTACCCACCCGCGGTGCCCTGCCAAGAGGAAGGCTTAGGGTGGAGCAAACATGTGCAGGTCCCATCAGCCGAGCACTTCACTGAGTTTAGGGGAGCTTTGGCATGTTTTCTAGCACAGTAGCTCACAATTCTCCATTTTTCAGCTTACTTTGAACAGGGAAGGCAGTCTGCTCCAGGGACTGAAGAGGAAGTTTCTATTTATATGCCTGCTTCTAGGATCTGTAACGTTAGCTGGCCTCTTATCACTTAATTTTTTTACCCAGGGAGAGGGACTGCAACCCTGTACGAGTGAGCTAAGTGAACAAGGCATCAACCAGGAGGTATCGAAAGAAGGTCGTAAGACCAGACATGGTGTACCAAGGAGAGACATATCCAGAAGAGCTGCCCTCAGCACCACAATGTCTCCTGATGGCTGTCTTTGGTACATGTCTGTGGATCCTAAGTGTGAGAAAAAAAGAGAGACAAACTAGGAAACTTTGTTTAAATTTAAACTCTGTTTAAATACTCTAAGTATTTAAAAGACGTGTAGATGAGGCACTTAGGGACATGGTTTAGTGGGCATGGTGGTGTTGAGTTGATGGTCGGACTCGACGATCTTAGAGGTCTTTTCCAACCTTAATGATTCAATGATTTGTAACTACAGAAAGAAGGTCCTTGATCTGCATAACACTGGAGTCAATAAAAATCTAAGTCCCTCCATCAGTTAAGATTGGTGGTGTAAGAGGACACAGAAAAGACATCATCAGTTTATGAAATACAGGATCCAAAATGCAAACCAGGGCCTCTTTATCCTGAACGTGAGTGTAGTCTTCTCGCATGGTCTGGGGCATGGGGCAGGAATTAAAGAGGGGGAGGCTGCAATGCAGGTGAAATTCCACCTAGTTCATAAGAAGCACTTTTCAACACCAGCTTTGCTCTATTGGTGGAGCTCACCCCCATACCTCAGAGCACTTTATGAAGAAGGACAGTCATTTTACAGGTAGGGAAACATGAATAACCCCCCAATTTCCTATGTCTTCAGACAATGAGCTGAATGTCATCCCACACAGACTTCTGTAAAGTCAAAGGTTCCAAGGATGGGAAATTCTTTAGCCTGGCTTGCAGAAAAGCATTCCACTCTACATCAGCGGGACCGCAGTGGCACACAGAGAAGTTGTTGTTACCAACCAATTTCTAACACAATTCCCTACCATACCAGGGTCTCCTTCCTCTTGCTGGGATGCGTCTGAGAGAGATTGCAAGTGCAATCAGCCACACATTTGAAATTTCTGGTAAGCCTGTTCTGCAGTTCCTGAAGGGGCCTGTGATAGTCACAAAGCAGTGATACCCATGCTCTAGCCTTCAAGGACTGGCTTACGTGACTAGAAGATGAGAGGGGGTATGCACCCATGCGGAGGACTACTGAAGAAGGGACATGCCTCCTCTCCAACATTCAGCCATGCTGGAGAACATGCCATGCCTTTCTGGAGTGGACTTTCACATGCAGCATATGCTATAGTTACACAGAGCGATGAGATATAGCTAGATGGAAGGAATTCGGAATCTTAGTTTTTACAGGTGGACACAACTGCTGCACAGTCTTAAACCAAGAATGCCTTAGGGTTAACTAGAATTCCTCACATGCAAGGCAATATAAATTATAGGTTCCCCTTTACTCTAATTTTCTACTCAAACTAAACAGGAGGCAAATGCTGATGTCTGCATTTAGAACAAGGAAGCTACCTAATTGTCCCAGTGCCAACCCAGTATCTGCCATCAAGAATAATGCAGGACAGACATGAGCTTGTTTCATCATGAGGTATCAAAGCACAGGTGGAATGGGGCTATAGAGATAATGAACGACAGAGCGGAGGGACAGCTAGACTCAAAGGCAGATCGCCAACTGTCCTTCCTCAGACCCAGGGGTTGTGTACGTTTCTTTGCACAGGGTCCATGATAGAATCCAGGCTCATTTGCTGCCAGAATTCAGCTGACTTCGACATGTGGGTTCAACACCTCCAGCACCAAATCAAGATGGCAAACACTCACTGCCCAGTCAGTCCCAACAATAATATCTCTTTTCTGGTGAGTCAATGCAGAAGAGACGTAAAGGGAATGGGACGAAAAGAGGAAACAGTGGCAGCTTTGAAAGTGGGCAGGGTTTTTCAGGGATTTTTAGAATGCAGGCTGGAAATGAACAGTAGTATTACTTGAGGATGCTGTTCTAGGCTACGGCAAGTAAACTTGCTACACACAAATTTGCAACTGCTACTTTATGCTCGTGAGAGATTTTAGAAAAATTACCCATCGTTTTTGTTCCTGGGAGATTACTGCTACACTGGTAAAAAAAAAAATAAATTTCCTCTTAGTTACAGTCACAAAATAAAGATTTTTTGATACATGCTGACTGTCACACAAGTGACACACTGCACCACCCACAAGGGTCACAAGATGGCAGGATTACGCTGCCACTGAAAACGCCCATACAGCTGGGCCTCAGGGACTTCACCGACAGCAACGCAGCGAGTCCTCCCAAAGCTTTTGCCCATGTCGTGGCACGCTCAGATTCCTAAAGGGTAGGAGTCAGCTGGAAAGCCAGCTTGTCATTCCCCCCTCCCTAGTGTTATTTACTAACAGTTCTGCTAAGGTTTCCCCTTTTTTAAACATCCACCCTCCTGCGCTTGATGTCTAGCGTGGCATAGACTCTAGGGCAACACTGCACCTTAGCTGTGTCTAACAGCATGCTTGTCTTCAGTTTTGGGGGAAAAAGTGCAACCCAGCCCACCCATCCTTAAGAGCTGCTGATTTCTGATGCTCCCTACAGTTCACATAATTGTCTGTAGCTAGTGGATACAAACCGATTTTACAGTAGTTAGCTCAGGATTCAATACAGATTGCAGAAATCCACCCAGGACTCAGCATAACCACACGTACCGTGAGCCCACATTGAACCCTACTCCCGTGTTAGCTGGACAGCACGACTTCGAAGGAAAAGGAAAATATCCCCCCAATAAAGGAACTTGAATGCCAAGCCCAAAGTGCTTTGAACAAAGATGAAATTTGAATTCAACTCAAACCAGTGTCTCAAACAACCTCTTCTGAGGGGGAGAAGGAAAATGAGACCTTTCCCTTTTAATAGCTAAAGCTGTTTGGTTGTCTCAGCTGCTGCTCATGAAACCACCAGTACACTTGATTTTGTTCAAGTAGGTAGGAAACCTACAGCAAACTAGGAACTTCACCATGGGTTTCCCAGTTTCCAAGCATATATCCTAAATACCTTTCTTTTACCACCCTATAATCCTGAAAAACATCATACTTGTAGTTTTATCTAATCTTGCTCTGTCTCAAAAAAAAAAAAGGTGCCATGTGATGAACAGTGGAAGAAAAGGGAGCTGATGAGACATCTGTTGTGTAACACCATTCTGAAGTGGGAAGGAAAACCTATTCAGCATCTGGGAAGGATACAGTATTTGACCATGGTGCAAGTGGCTAGTGGCTGCATGGGGGTAATGTACAATGTATATCACTCTGACGTGTGGGTGGCTTTAAGAAGACTGGAACCAGTGAAAGTTTAGGTTCACATGGAACTGATGCTTAAAGAAAAGAAAAGAAAAAAAAAGGCTAATTATGTCAAAGTCCCACAGTATTAAAGAGACAAGAGAAAATGCAGTTGTATTTCTGAAAGCTGCTTCTGCCTATGCGTCCAAACAGTTGCACTCAACTTCCAAGGAGTAGTACGGGAGGGACAATCCACCCCTTTCCAATCATGCAGCAAGATCAGCATTTTCCAAACATTTCCTTGCAGATGAGTGCCTGATCTATTCTAAAAAAACCTCACCACTTTGTGATATCCTATCAGCTTTCTAAGCAACGAATATCCAACGTGAATAAGAAACACAAAGAACAGTATCCGTGGGTGGCACAGGAGCAAGTGGGTACTGCAGACAGTTCCAAATTTTGGTGTATTGTCATAGTCATTAAACTTCACACTCTGCCTTTCACTGAGACGGATCCACTGAGTGGAAGTTATTGAATGTTTTTGCTATCTCTAAGATACCTCTTTTCCACAGGACTCTGAGGAAAGACTGCTGATCCTGTTTCCAGAAGATCTGCTTTTCCTCTCTGTGGATAAGAACAGAACTGCAATCACATACAAGGTAACAGAGGAAATACTGGTCAAGTAAGTGAAGACATAAAAGGAGCTAGTGAACAGCACTGGGTGATGAAAATGTCTGAACAGCTAGGAGAAAAGGGAGGAGCCAAAGGAAAAGCACCTTTTTTCTTTTCTTCTTTGAAGGGAAAACTCCCCCGAACTGGAATCCAGGCAAAGGAGAAGTCCACTATGCTGGGCAGGTTACAGTTTGAAATTACAGGTATGTAACTGAAAAAGAAAGATGAGAGTTATGAAACACAGGAGGTTCTGTCTGAACATAAGGAAACAGTTTTTTACTGTAAGGGTGACTGAGCACCGTTGCTCAAAGAGGTTGGGGAGTCTCCAACCTTGGAGATACTCAAAAGCTGTCTGGACATGGCCCTGGGCAACCGGCTCTGGGTGGCCCTGCTTGAGCAGGAGGGTGGGACCAGGTGACCTCCAGAGGTCCCTTCCAACCTCAACCATTTTGTGATTCTAATGAGAAACTGAGCAACACTGGTGCTCAGGCTTGCCTTGAGGATGGTTATCTTGTGAAGTCATCTTCCCACAAGGGATAGTCCCTGTGACTTTCCTTGTCATAGGCTCATAAACCGTGTGTCATGGCAAACTTTGCACACTTTTCCATCACCAAACTGTTCCCTGATAATGTCTTGCAGGAAGTCTGACAGAACCAATCCTTATCACCTGTTCCACAGCAGAAGATTATGAAAAATGCCTCTTCTACCTACAGAAGGTATTTGTCAGAGAACTTTACTGCAGCAATATCTCTTTTCAAGCCCAGGATTTTCCCAGCATAGATTCATTTAAGATCTACCATCCTCCGAACTCTTCTTCTCCTTTTCCACAAAAGACTTACCTGAGTAGGGAGTTGTCTTCAAGCCTATCTTTCTCCTGATAAGACTCATCCATTTGGCCAGTAAAATACCAGCAGGTATTTAAAAAAAGAAAAACACTCCATCAGCAGGGGTTGAATTTGAGTCCTCTTAGGCAAACACCTACCTACTCTAGGAGTGAAAGACTGATACCTAAGCACTCAACTTGCACTGATTTCAATGGAAATTACATACTGAAATAAGCAGAACTACTGAGGGGAGGAGGCAGGCCATGGGACTCTATTTCATGAAGCTAGAGAGACACATTATGTCACACTGTCTCCTGAAACACCCATGAGTGCACTACCAGCTTATGACCTAGTTCCCTGGAAGTTATACCCACCTGAACAGGAGTTAGTTCCAAGTAGGTCCTTCAAAATAGGACCTTACTTAGGCTCTAGTTTTCAGTCAATAATTTTTTGTTGGCCAGCACATATAGCACACCCTACACAGTGGATAACCCTATCTGGGCTCAGAGAAGAGAAAGGTGAATCAGGAGTGGATGTTTTAAAAGCAGAAGAGATGTTGGGCTCTGAATATTTATTAATCAATATGGCTATTCTGTAGTTGAGCATGGCTATGTTTATCTAATATATAAATTCTTGGCAGAGTTAGGATATTCATGTGCTGAAAATATCTTCCAGCCAGAGAAAATCCTTGATCCTCTGACTCTCCAGCCACCACCAATCATCCCTAAGAAATCCCGGCAACATCAGTAGGACATTAGCATGCAATGACAAGAAGGAGGTATGTTGAATACAATCCCAACAGAAATTGAAGAATGCCATGGTTTAACCCCAGCCAGCAAATAAACCCCACGCAGCCACTCGCTCACCCCCCCGCTCCAGTGGGATGGGGGAGAGAATCGGGAGGGCACAAGTAGGGAAACTCCCAGGTTGAGATAAAAACAGTTTAATAATTGAAATAAAATGAGGTAGAACAGTAATAATAACAATAAGAACAACAACAATCAACAACAATAACACAGTATACAAAGCAGGCGATGCACAACGCAACTGCTCACCTACTGCTGACCGCGTGTCACCAACAGGCGCGAGCCCCCCGCACTGCTGGTTTTTATACTGACCGTGACGTCACATGGTATAGAATACCCCATTGGCCAGCTGGGTCCACCACCCCGCTGGTGCTCCCCCCCGCCAGAGCTTCCCCTGCACGTGGCAGGGCATGGGAGGCCAAAAAGAGAAAACGAAAGTCTCCTCGGTACAAGCACCACCCAGCAACAACCAAAGCATCAACGGGCCATCAGCGCTACTCTCATACCAAATCCGAAACACAGCACACCCCCCAAGCTACTGGGAAGAAAGTTAACTCTGTCCCAGCCGGAGCCAGGACAAAGAAGCTGCAAGAACGAGTAAGAATAGACTGCAAATTGGAAACCAAGCCTTTTTCAGACTGAGAGGTGAATAAGGGTCTGCACATGAACTGTTCTCCACTGGCTGCTGTTTTGAATGGGCCATTGCAATCAATGTAGGATCTTGTGATTCTGACCTCACCTATACATATGCCTCAAGGAGTAATCTTTTTCAGTTTTCTTACTATATTTATTGCCTGATTCTTACCAGAAAAAGAAACATTGTTAAATACTGTGTAAATACTACAAATAAAACCCATTTACCTGAGCCTAAACCATGTGTAGAAAGCAGCATTCAGATAACTGTTGGTTTGTACAGCCATTGCCTTCCTTTGAAATGGATTCTTGATGGTGAACAGCCCCTTTTCTATGCCTTTTCTTCCCTGCCCAAATCAAGAAGAAATGTTAATGCTGGAAATTTTCACAAACCAAAGATTGTTTCCCCAAATACTCATTGCTGTCTTCTACCCTCCAAGAAGAACAACCCAAAAACCTCCAGGTTGAATCAAATCTATTCATTTTGACGATTTCAAAATACTTCATTTGGATTTTGAACGCCTTAAGAATTTTTTCCCCACTCTACATATATGTAGCACTGAAAAGGAAGCATTGCCACAAACCAAAACAACCAAGCATTTAATTTCAAACAGCTCTCAGTTACTTGCAGGTTAATCATCCAGGCTGTGTCTGTGGTATAGCTGCAAAGTCACCTGAACAAGCTTTGTGTGGTCCCAGGGTCCCTGATCTATCCCAATTTTTCCTTTATGCAGCCTACACTGGCCACATGTAAATCAAGAAAAGAGACAGCTTCGTATACTGCAAAAAACATATTTCAACAATTTTAGAAGAAAAATACCTAACAAAGGTATGCCCACAAGCACCATAAATTATGAGTCTCTTTTCCTGAGGCTTTTAAGAACTGAACACCTCTGCCAGGTTGGGCTGAAACTAGGCAGTAAGTTGAAAAGTTATTTGGAAAAACAGGTGTGTAATCACACAATTGCTTAATTTCCCCTTCCTTGGGAAAGGAGACAGAAAGAATTAAGGACAGGAAGTCCCATGAAAATACTGTTTTACCTTCTTCAGGTTCAAAACACTAATAATTTGCAGGAAACATGAGCAGACATGGTAGCGTAACAAAACACTGTCTGCACATATCCTTAGTGGCCTTCTGTTTGAGCAAAACCTCTAGCACCATAAAAGCTGTTTCTATACGTCAAGCATTTCTCTTATCCTGTTACTTTCACTTTTTTTTGCAGCTAAAAGATGAAGAAATCCCCAGAGCTCACTGGGGCCCCAAACACCCGTGATCATTATTTATCTAAGTGACTGACTATATAAAAGGGTGTCACCTTATTCTCCTAACTGCTACCCTGCACTTCCTAAAGTGTGTGGGAGGGTCTTCATCTGGTTCTGAACATCAAGACACTTCTAAGCATCAAACATTGTTTTAAACAAAGTTTAAAACTTTGTCTTAACAGTGTGAAGTTTCTTAAACATTTACACATAGAGAAAATCATGAAGAACTGTAGATCCAGAATAATTTTTTTAATTAAACTTTTGGACAATGTGCATGAAAAGAAAAATAGAAAGATGGTAACTGCTCTCCTCTGCTAGGTGCCATTTCCCTGCCCTGAAATTTTGCCATCACGCCTTTTTCATTTTAGAAGTCAAAATTTGAGAACACAGATCCAGATTAGAAGCACAAAACGCTAAATGGTAACACTGGATCTGGCACCAGGAAAATAACATGACTCAGCGAAAAGCTGCTAAATTTGGTTCTAACTTCAGAGCTAGGTCATTGCAAGATCCCAGAACTGGGAGCAATCGGAGGTTTCCCTCCCAAAGGCCAGTTTCGATTCTCACTGTGCCAGCCACTGCCCCCTGCTTCGGCAGGGCAGCTCGGGCACAGCTAAGGGACGTCAGCTTCTAAGAAATCACAAAACATGTTGTATTAGTAGCTTCTTAAAATTTGTCAGTGGTGTTCCTTTCTAAGTGTTATTAAAGCACACGTGCTCAAAGAGCTGGCTCTTAAGATGGTGAAAGATTTCGCTGACCGGGTCTGAGACACTCAACACCCTCTGGCAGCTTGTGAGGCTGGCTCAAGTAGAATGGAAAGCAGAACGAACAGGCACACTTTTCAGCACATAGGAGACCTCTTCCACCTCTGTTGTGTAAACAGAATTGTTCCAGAAATTTCTTAGTTAAGTGCTATCCGCTTTTCAGAGTCCTCACTCACAAGTCGGCTGCAGCAGGACACATCTGTGTGCAACACTCTTTATCTACCATTTCCTCAACAAACAAAGGCAACAGCGCTGGGTGAACAGCCGGGCAAACCCCGTGAAATGCTATCACCGTTGTACGCAGAGCCTGCGGGGTCCGGGGGCCCGCAGCCTCACGGACAGACAGACAGACAGACATCACCACCAAATCCAACCCCAAGGCATCACCCAAGAGTTGCTCCTCTTACAGCCAAAGACGGACAGGGCCAGCAGAGCTCCACGGCACCAGCTAGCCCCGAGCCGAGGCTGATCAGCATTTCCCCACGGGCAGACAGCCCACACCGCTACGGGGGAGGGACAGAGCCCACGGAGCAGCCAGACCTCTGTCCTTGGCGGCGGCGGAACAAACCCAGCTCCCATCTCCGGATCCGATGCCCAGCCACGGCTGTAACGGAGTGACCCACGTCCTTCCATCTGGGATGGATTCAAGTGTGTGAAGTCAGGGACAGCATTAAGATTGCTCCCCAGACTGGTATGACAAAATATGTATCTAAGGAGGACTCCCACTAAACAGCAACAAGTCTTTACTCATCGCTGGCAGCTCAAGAGCTTTTTTGACAATTAGATTCCTCAGCTCATAGGACAACTCAAAGACAAGCTTAAGATAATTGCTGGACAACTCCTAATAAAACAAGGACTAAGTGCTACCAACTGTCCCACAAAGAAATTGCATTTTTTTCCACAGACATGAAGTATACCTTTTAAGCTTCACCTACATATAGTGTAATATTTCTTATGTCCTCAGTTAAGCCATAGTTTGATGTTGTCGTTTTGGAGCCTGCATATTTGCCTTTTTGTTACCACTGTCAAGGAACTTCGTTTTGTTTTTTTAGATATCACCGTATATCATATTTTAACTATTTACTCATGACAATAACATTAATGAAACGTTTTATTTCTAAATTTGCTTGATCACTTAGCCTTTAGAAACTTTGGGATATTTTTCAGGGATATTTTATTCTCTCTTCTGAAAAGAGATTCAAGCAAAAAAAAAAATTGTTACAGATATTTAATTGCACGTAAATGATCTGAGGAAGAAGCCTTTTTCAACCTACAGTCCATATACAGAAATCAAGCTGAAGTTCAAATCAGAACTTGAAAAGCCCCATAAACTCCGGGATTTGAGCTGAAAATTCAGCCATGATCTGATTTAAATATTACAGTAATTGCACACCGATAAAATAAAGCTATTGTTCTTTCTGAATGGAAATTTAAATATAGTGTTTTCTTACAAGCTCACTGTTCTGAGCCAATAGCTTTCATTTGCTTTGAGGCAAAGAACAGCTCTTTTACTGAAATTCTCCAGGGCTTAACTGATTCACACTTTGGGTTTTTCCCTTTGAATTGGAGCTTTAAGAAGTCAGGAAATTGGTTGCTTTTCCCATCAATAAGCCACCATAAAGTCAAGTGGTTAAGCAGGAAGTGGAACTGTTCTTCAAGGTAGGCATATAGAAACCCAAAAGGCCACTGTGCAAATTTCCAATGAATAATATGGCTCTGCTCATCATGTTTCAATATTAACTGGCAGTAGTGTTGGCTATTCAACACCCACAGCCCAGAAAGTCTTGTACAACTCACCAAGATTTGCCGCATGTTGCCAGAGGCACAGACTTCCACTAGACACTCAAATCTTTCATTCCTCAAATAGTAAGCTCTGTTGAATTTTTTTTGCCCAAAATGTTGCTTCTTCTCTGTCATTGTCAGGAACGGAAAAAATTGTCAGCCACAGTTTTCTGCTATTTTGGTAGTGGGTAGCTGAAAAGCTGGTTTAGCCAGCAACCAGGAAACGTTAAACCACTTGCTTAAAAAGGGAAAAAAGTGCAAGTGCACTGATCTAAAATTCAATGACAGAAGAGTCTGTTTGGGGGTATGTGGCTGAAATAGCCAGAGTTCTGTAAGAGAGGGGAAGTGAATTGGGAAAGTAAAACTAAGTGTGCTTAAGAACACTGGGACAAGCTAAAGAATAAAACCCTGCTTAATTATATCACATAGGTACTTCATTCAGTTTTCAAGTTTATTTTACCTTTACAAAAGGTCACAATCAGCAATCTTGTTGAAAACATTAAAAAAAAAAGAAGGGTCGATACAGAGCCGAGAATAAACATGGCCAACATAGAAGTAGCTGTAAGAAGTGTCTTTACTAACCGGTGTTTAGACTTCTGAGTATATTAAATCCCACAGCAAAACTGCTTGCAAAGCAGAGACAGTCTTACACTTTCAAAAAGTTATCTTATTTAATCCAACGCAATGCTTTCACCTTTCCTTGGCTGAATCTCCAGATCACCTCCAATTAAGAATCTGCACATTTCCCAAAGCAATGGAGGAAAACTCTCTCTTTTTAAGTGAATTGCACATAGGGATACCTACAGGAAAAATTCTCAGCAACACAAAGATTAGCAGTAAGAGGATCAAAGAAGGCAAAAATACATTGAAAGTACTAATTATGTCTCACAACATCCTTTTAGGGTTGAGAAGTATCATGCTCTCATTCTACGTGAAGAGGAAGCTAAGGTATATGGACGTCAGTTGCAGTAAACACAGTAACAGAGAAGTTAGAAGATTAAAACTAGGACTATGGAGGAAAACATTATAGTGAAGGGAAAACCCTTTGCACTTCATTTTCCCTTACAATTATTTCACCCAGTTACAAGATCCTATAATGCACAAAAAAAAAAAAAAAAGAAAAAAGTAAAAAAGACAGGATAACTCCTCCTCTTGACATAATCACTGAAGAAATGTTCAGCAATAAAACCATGTCCATGAATCATAAAATGAATCCTTCAGCTTTATTTAAGCTTGCCAAGACCTCCTCCAAAGCAGGCTTCAAGAAAGACCAACTGGAAAGAGCTTAGAGAGAGAGGCTAAGAGGTCTAGAAACCACAGCCTGTGAAGTAGGATAAGAGCCTAGAGAAATCAAGGAGAGATGATCGTTTATGAATGCTTAAAAAGACGCTGAAGAGTCAATTTTTCCTCATAATCATAATGGACAATATAAATTTTAACTAAAAAAATCTCTTTTCTTCTCTGATTTGAAATCAGTCACTGGACTGGATTGCCTAGGGAGGACATGGAGTCACCTCAATGAAAGCCTAACAGGTAGATGGTTATCCAGTCCCACCAAGCCTGCCTTGGAGCACAGAGGTTATGTGACTGGTTTATCAAGGTAATAACCTGTCCCACTTCTTAGGATTCTCTGTTCAAGTGTTTTTGCAACACACATCTGTGGAGGCAATAACTTCAGCTCTGCAGCTATTGTAATTTCACAGAGCTCTACTTAAAACAGCATGTCATTCAGACTTGGAATAATCCCCTCTGAGTATTTAGTTAAGGTGATTAACAGAAATTTCATTATTCTGTTAGGATTTAATTTAGAAGCCCTGTACTGTTTACGTTATCTGTAAGAAATCGTGAGGAAGCTGATGTAATGGCTGTACTGTGAGAGATTTATAACCTTTCATGTGAAGGCTGAGTCAAAACTCATTTTTGCCCAGAGCTGACTCGGTCATAAAAGAGTCTACTCCAAGCAGCTTTCACCAGAAGGCATCCAGAGCTTTGAATCTATTATTGCAGTCACATAACACAAAAATAATTATATTAAAAAAACATGCGAGTTTTAACTAGTTGAAGCACAGGCTAGATTCTTGTTTCAAATCAGTGTCAATTCACAAAAAGCAACCAACTCCAGCTGAAACCCTGTCCCTTTAAATTCAGGCAAAACAATTAATTCTAGCCATCTTAGAGCTCTATGAAACTGGTGGAGCACTAATCTAACATTAAGAAAATATCCTCCATGGTACAATTTTCAGTAAGGAGGACATCTTTCAGCTGATGATCAAGTCACTGGAGCTATGCTGGTATACACCCGCAGATGCTCTGGTTCTTTTTGTTCTGGGGTGGGGAAAAAAAGCATCAAGAACAAATGTTGGGCTTTTCTCTGTTTTCCACTGTCTTTTCCTACTCTATAAACTAGGTGAGAAGAGAGCATTAAACCGAATGTCTTTCTCTAGACAGCGTGATCCTCATTTCAGCCTTTCGGAAGTCTCCCTTTTGTAATTCAGTATTCCAGGTACCAAGGATTGCCGAGTTATAGAAGAGGAGGAGGATAAATGTTACTCCCTTCTTCCCCTAGTTTTCCTGGAGGGGATGAGGGGATCACAGAACTTGCACAGAGAAATCTCTGCAAGCACAGATGATGGCAGTCTCACACCGGCACCTCTGTGCACTGAGACTGGCCTAACCAACGCCTTCTGTTGGGATTGGAGAGGAGAGTATGGAATGGATGAAGACGAATGGCCCTTTGCTGCATAAAAAAGAGGGCAATTTGACAGGAGTGAAAAGCACTGTCTGCTTAGATAAGAGTAGTAGATATGGTTGCTAGGCACAACGCCTTATTCCCTTAATATGAGCGTCAGGACACATTTTGGAAATAGAGATAGCCTGTGAAAGCTGTGAGAGTGCCCTACAGGTACTACTGTATTTCCTGTAGCACTGAAGGGATTGATAGCAGGACGCCGGCCTTCTACATGCGTATCAATCTGTGGGAGCACCACGGAGACATGTGCAGAAGACACAAAGGCAAATAACGTTTGATTCCAAACAAAGTTGAAGAGAGCATCAATGAAAAAAAAAAAAAAAACTAACAACCCAGGATCCTTGCAATAATGCAATGCAGCTGAACCAAATGTCAGCCTGATTTACCAGTTTTTCTGTTTCTAAATGCTAGGTTTGTTGAGAAGAAGCAAAGTGAAACTCCCCCAAAACCCGTTCCTTATTGCTATGTATATAATGATGCTTTACGCACCTAGCCTCTCCCTTCTTTTTTTGAAAAGCTGAGCTCAGCTCCCTGTTCTCACAGCACATTGCAATTTATCTGCTTTCATTGTAGACTCTGAGGGTGGAAATAGCAAGGCTTTTCTTCTAGTATTTTGCCTCCATGTTCTTCTTCTGGAAACTGGCAGCTGTAAGTCTCTTCTCTATGGTGTGACAGTTGTGAAGTCACCGGCAGCCTAGGGAAGTTATGTTCCAGATCTGCAGTGAGAATAAGCAAAAGCACCGCACATACAAGAGGTCTTCATACATGTCAGTTAGCTGCCCATTACCTTTACCAATACAGCCTCTCTCTGAGGAAAAGTCAAAGATACAGGTGATGCACCGCTTCACTAAGTAACCCGCCCAAAATCACAGAGTAAATCCATATTTATTCAACTTAATGTATTCCATTCTGACTCTGCATCAATGGACACATTGTTCACCACTGAAAAGCTACATAGAAGTCCACAAAGGTGCACTTACCGTCAGCTGTGTGGTATTTTTCTTTCTTCAGTGACCATATGCACAAATGCAAGAAAAAGGTCAGCAAGATGAGAACAAATACAGCCACTGCCGTAAGGATGGCCAGGATGGTGGTATATAGGGAGTCATTTGTAATAGGAACTGCAATTAAATACGTTTAATAAAGATTAAGAAATCATTTGTCCAGACTATTGTTAAAGGAAAGTCAGTTCTTCCAAGGAAATTAAGAGATTAATTTCCTCTTTCTGTGGAAAATAATTTTCCAAGGAAAAAAAACAGTGCGGGTATTAACAATAAAACTGAGATGCTCCAAGTCAAGGGTGCAACAGATCACTGTCTGTGGTAAGAAGCATTCATGCAAAAACCCCACATGCCTGATCTCTTCATTGTTCAGCATCTCTCTCTCTTGCAGCTATCACTTGTTCTATCTACTCTGTTTTGTTTTTCCTTTTTGGGGGGATTTGGCTTCAATGTTTCCCTGAATAGCACTACAGCAAGCCAAATTTTCACACTTGTGTCTGCCTAGTGGAAGTTAAAAGTAGCAGCTTTTTGCAATTTGTCTCAGCAGAACTAACAATTTCTCTGAACGAAGGGCCCAGACCTGAAAGGCACCAATTCATTGAAGGGACAAGGGTGGGGGGAAAGGCAGGAGCAGTGCAGCTTGCTGCCTTCAAGATACTCAGTACCTGCAAAGCCTGTACCCACGTATTCCTGTCTAATCTGATCCATGATAAGACATGAGAGTTCAATTCTGGGTGTTGTGGGCTCAACCAGTATTTGTAAAGGATCTGGATAGCTAACTAAGCTATTGTCTTCCTAAGAAAATCTAGCACAACAGCAAGAGCAGTCCAAGAGAAAACTCTGATAATCTGCCAAATAAGCGTGCTCTATTCAAAGACAATTGTTGGGTTTTTCTCTACCTTTATTACTGACAGTGCTTTAATGGTGGAATCTTTGCCCAGGTCAACAATTCTACCTATATAAATATTGTAAGAAACACAACAGTAATTTTCAAAGCAAATTTTCATGATAGCAAGCTCTGGATGATAACTATGCAGCAAATCACCAACTGAAGAAGTGCAGAGAAAAGTTATAAGCTCAAAGAAACAAATCATTGTGAGAAGGTACCTTGCTCCAAATCTTTAGCACGGAAACCACATACTGCATTATGTGTACTGTTGCCTTGCTTGATTGTTAGAAACCCAGAACTTTCACAACTAAAAAAAGAATAAGAGTCACATTTAGAATGTCCCTGCCTTTCCCTTCATTCCTCTCCAGCCTTTCTCTTGGCTCCCTTTCTTCCTTCCCTCCACGCTTTCCACAACTTGTTTCCTTTCTTTCCTTTTTATAGTAGTGCAGGTAAAGTTATAAAGATAACACCACATCACAATTGTTTATGTGCACATTTTTTTTAGTCTCTTCGTTTCAAGTGGTGTCCACGTTTCGAATAATTTTGCATCAGTTTGAGCTGGACTTGGAAGCAAGTTGAATACACAGCACTTTGTCTCAAGTTCTGCTTTGAGACCGACTATTTATAAAGCCAAAGGGGAGAGAAATACATATTGCTGAATTTAAAAAAATAATCATTTAATCTCATTGTTGATCCCATCCTTGATTCAATTTTATTTTCCAATTTAAGTATTAATTATTTGAGAATTTTATCAGGCATATTTCCAAAGAAGGAAAGCATTAATAAATACATACTCAGTCCAGTTACGGCACCAGCCATTCTTAACATTAGAATAGGTTCCTATCTCACATGGTTTACACTTGAATGTGAAGTCTAAAATGCCTACAAGAAAAGAGAACATGAATTATTAGTGGTCAGTGCCTTTACTGAAAGATGGGGATAGAGCAGTTTAGAGCACAATGCATTCTCTATACGCTCTTTCTGCATTATGAATCACCCCCCTGGAGAAACACATAAGCCGTTCTTGCCACCTTTGCGTTTTGGAAACAGTACGGGCGGACCTCGTACAGAAGAGGTACAGAATAGTCTGATCTACAGCAGAGGGTGTAAAGTTAAGAGGTAACACAGAGTAAAACAGTCTTCTACTGACAGTTCTAGCAGCTTGGAAGAAAAGTAATACTGAAAGTCCAAGCATGAAAGTGAAAGTCTCAAATTTAGGAAGCAAAGAGTTATAAAATAGGGAAGCAAGGGTTTTAGTCACGGAGGCCACGGTATAAATGCCATTTCTCTCTGCATCATGAGCTTTCCCAAAAGAGGTTATAATAAGTGAAGGAAACTGTCTGCTGCTCAGCCATCCACTTATATTGAACTCTGCCTTTTAGAGTCATTTGCGTTTCTTTAGTTACCAAGCTTAACCAGCTCCTCGCCCTCTGCACATTCAGGCAGTTTTTTGCAGTAGAGACATGCGCTATCAATACAGCTGTATCCCTGGCGACATTTGCAGTCATGATCCTCAGTATTTTGACATGTGCTGTTGTCTCCTGTCAAGAAGAAAGAAATTAGACTTGCATAGAGGCCAGAAATTAACTTAACCATTAGCCTTACTGGCTGACACAGAAATAGTTCCTTACTGTGCTGTGGTAGAAAAAATGGATACCATACCAGAAAGATGTCACTCCCATGCATACTGGAAAAAGTTTAGAGTACTCAAATTCAGCACCACTCAGATTTTTACACCGTGGTTATCTGAGCACTGCATGACTTACCACTGTAACCCTTCTCTCTTATCTGGAATACCAGTGTAGGTCACGGTAGACAGAAGTAAGGCAGCAGGTTTGCTTTACTACATCGTGCAGATTTAGACACTGTGGGGTGAGGAGGGCACTGCCAGTGCCGCAAAGAAGCACTACACATTAACTAGCCATCCAGTCAGCTCTCAGGACACTGCCAGAGCTCTTTTCAGTTAGGCTCAGCCATGTTAGAGGAGGGATGCCCAAAAGATCCTCGGCCAGTGAAGCTAGAGCTCCTTTTCCATGCCTTTCCTAAAAACAGCAGCTGCTTCCTACACTCTGTTGGCAGATGTGGGTCTAAATCCAAGCCATAGAACCAGCACCCTTCCTACCCTCTGTCCTTCTATTTCTAGGGGAATTCTGTTGTGAACTTTGCTTGCACTCCAAAAATATCATCTCTAATTCTGAGAAGCTCCTGGGTTCATGAAAGCAAAGGATTGATCATATACACTGATCCCATCAGTAAACAGTATCAAGCAGTCCTTCAGGCAGTTGGAGACCAGTTAGAGGAGAAGTGCTGTTCAACCAGGAGGCTGTATAACCTTAAAGAAAAAAAAATACAGAGGGAAAAGCAATAGCATGCTTAAAAACCCACAGTGAGAAACAAAGATCAAGCAAAGATTACTTCCTCTGGTTGGTGATGGAATGTGCAGGGCCACCAGGGAACTGCCCACATCTTCCTCTGCCCACTGGCCTCCTCTTACTGGCCTTCAAAACTTAATGAAGTCTGGCAGCAAAAAGGAAACAGCTTGGGGATGCTTCTTTCTGTGTATTACTAGTGGGTGATTCTGGAGTTGATGCCACCAAGCAATGACTCTCCTACCTCATGCTGAATGACTTTATCTCAGTGGGAAGGGAAGTACCCTGGGGTCTCCACACTACTGAGGACTCTATAGCTCTTCACCTATTTATTGCTCATTCCCACAAATCTCATGTGTCCGCTCACTCCTTCGACAGGGAACTCAGTGTCCTTGTTGTCGGTTGAGGTAAATATATTCAAGCTATTAATAGGTGGGAGGCTGACTCCTACCTAGGCAGCAATGAAAGATGTAACTTCTCAGCTAATCCTGTTGCTAATCTGTAGGACAACAGCACTACCATACTAGCTATACAAGGCTTCCAGCAACCCTGTTTCAGGACAAACAGAACAGGAAGGTGCATTCCTTGCTGTAGGCCATAGAAACAGCTGCATGTTCCCTACTGTTCAGCTCTGGCCACCATTATGGACAGCAATAGATTAGGAATTGCATGATTGCTCCTGGGACCATGGAAGAGGCCATTAGAATCACCTGTTCAGCCTAACAGGCACAGAAATGTCACCCAGTAAGTCCTGCAACTAGCCTGTTCCACCTCTAGTGCCTTAATTTGACTTAAAATTACAGGCAAGTGAGAATCCATTACCATCTCACCACCATCCTAAGATCAGGCACGGATAGATGTTAGAACACGCTGCTGAAACTGATGATCACCTGAGACCTTGTCCGTGCATTTACTCCTGGGACAAGCACAGGTCAGTGGAATGGAGGGATTGAAGTGGGATGCTTCCTACTCTTTAGGACCGCAAATTGCAAAGAACAGCCTTACAGAAAGCATCACTCCCTGTATTCCCTCTGAAGTCTGAATGGCACAGACAAACCTTGAAACCACGTTTGAATGGAGCAAGGGCTCAGAATCAGTGTTAAGTGAACACCTTCTTTCCCAGTGAGCAAGACCAACCCACAGAAACTTAGCTTTCCCTTTCCCACTACAGAATAACAAGTATAAGCACGTAACAAATCTGAAACATGAGTCCACTCTGAAGTTTATAGCTAAGGCACGTTATGAATTTAGGGGGCAGGAGGGAAGTCCTTGCCATTTTGTTTTGCATATACAGTTATTCAAGATACATTTACATACACACACACACACGCCTGTTCCCCACACTTGATTACCCTGGTTGACATAAAACAATGCTGACAAACAGAAAGACGACAGACACATCATTCCCTTACCTGTGTTTGAGCTGCATTTGGGGCAGCATCTCTTTTCATCTTTACCGATTATTCTCAGTTCACCACCCTGGCATGATATTGCCAGAGTCTGCTGTGTCCATTGCCATAGGCACACCACCAGCAGCAAGCAAGCTCGAATCTTGAGGTGACTGACTTCACTCGTCTGTTCAGTCATGTCTTGAGCTATACAACCCAAAAGCACACTAGGGTGGGCTTGTATCAGGACTTTCTCGCAAAAGTACTCCTTCCCCTGACACTGTGGGAAGGCACTGTGCTTTTTGTGGCTGCACTCTTCCTGTTTCTTTTGGGGCGGGGAAAAGATTTTATTTTACGTCATCAAATTCTTAAAAAAGCAGGGCTAAGCAACCATGCATCAGTGACTCCATTAAGAAAGCAGCAGGTTACAAGCAAGATGTAGCATCATGCAATTTCATTTTCAAAGGATTTTGTAAGTTGATATACAATTGAAAATTAATGCAAATTAAATTAGTGTGTGAACTTCAGCGCTCTCAGACTACTTCATTCTGACTTAGAGTTCCTAATGAATTTAGAAACCTTCAGGGACTTAAGTATCAGATTGCAATGTATAGTAAGTCCATCCATCCACTCAGATTTTCTGATTCTGTTAATTGTTTTCAACTTCCTTCACTCTGGATCAGGAGACTCTTGAATTATTTTCCAGAGCCGAGGTAACTCCATACAGATACCACAAAACAAAGAGAAACCTGTGTCTTTCCCACAGGCTGCAAGACCAGCCCTGGTACCAAAACTGAAAATGGCTGCAGTGGGGTCTTTAGAGACACGTACAGCTCCTCTGGCCCCCAGACCCCTGGAATTTAGGTAACAAAAGACAGGTGCTCAGCAAAATTGTACGCAGACACAGACATGTTGCCTGTAATCATCACCTGCTGCTGGGTTTCAATTCCAAAATGTCTTGCCTTATACAAACGCATATGCAAACTTCCATCTCTGCTTTATGTGTAGACAGCTTGCTTGCTTTCCCTCCCCTCCCCTTCTATTTCCACTGTACCCTAGGGTTTGCTTCTATCCCTGTAGCTTGTGGTTGCTTTTATGTGTGCACAGTGAAGATAGTATTTAAAATCCAACCTCATTCTCAACTGAACAGATAAAAACTGCTTCTGCATCAGAATTCAACGGATTCTTTTCCACACTGCATGTGATGACAAATAGGTCAAGGCAGGGGAGAGTCAGACCTTTGAAGAGAGATGAGTGTCTCTAGAAAATGCCATGCCTACAGCATTTGACATTTGCCCTGTTAATTCCTTAGTTTAATATACAGCCAATGAAGCCTGAACAAACTTCCCACACAGACACCATCACTCTTCCTTCAGTCTGTTCTACACTTTCTTCCTGAAGATTCATCTATGGATCTCAAAGAGTAGGTCAGTCAACACACTTTTCACTCAGTCTTTGGCCTATTCAGGGATCTACCTGTGTTCCTGTCCCTGGTTGGAAACAATCAGATTGGTATGCAACAGACCCTTCTAGTTTTAAAAAGGTATGCTGCAAAACTGCTTGTACTCTTAAATGTGCTAAGTGAAACCTTTCTATCAAAAGATGACATCCAAACTAGCTGCAAGCAGGCGAAAGACACAGGTCTCTTCCGTCAGTTTTTCCCACATAATGCCCCTAGAAGGCCAACTGTTATGTTTCGGAAACTAAAAGCCTCCTACTCTGTACTTCTGCCATACAGGAGATCCCCTCCTCTTCCCACACAGCACTGCTCCTCGCACTGGTCACAGCCTGTACCACTTACGCTACACTGGAAACACAGACACACTGCCTGCTGCGGCTGCTGCCCAGCTGGCCACGGAGAGTCATGGACACCGCAGCTCTTGGGTTCGGTCCCCCAAGTCAGGATTCCCTTCACCAGCTCCTCCAAACAGCGTAACCACAATGCTTGGGCAACACAGAGACAGGGAGGGTTTACAGGTACTGGTCAGGGCGCTCCCCCTGTACAGAAACCACGGTGCACTCAGCAGCACGCAAAACTTTGTTTCACCCTCTTCAGAACTCTGCATAGTCTTACGATGAAGACAAGTTATTAGGCAAAGCACTTGGACACTGCAGCAATATACTCTGCAGACCGATCAGTTATGACCATTTCTGAATTGCACACAAGCCCTGACCAATTCTGAGGATATTTTTGTTATCCCTGGCTCTTATAAGAACAGGCTAATAACAAGGAGAACTTGTTTCAAAATCCTTACTACGTGGTTACGTTAAGATTCACCCCAGGGCATGCTGGCTGCAAAACCATTTGAAAATACTCCTCCTCACATAAGGCAAGGAATATCTGGAGCACACTAAGCCCCTCCACCTTACTGTGGCTGCAGCCAGAAGTCCTGGGGACAGAGCAGCCCACATCTGCCCTAATAACAAGTGCCGCTACTGCTCTTGTAAACAGCGTGCTAGCCAAATTCTCCCTTCCACCTCCTCCTACCCTTTGCCCCTTCTCCAGCATAGGCTGGTACAACTGGGAAATGTGGCACCAGCAACTTTCAGAAGCTCCTCACCACGTCCATAAAGAGATTGTGGACAGGAGGGGATACACCTTCCCATTCAGCCCAAGACTTTCCCTGGCTCTGCAAGTCTTTCTCAGAGTCTGTAAAAGAGGTATTTAGTCCCACCTGCATGAAGAAAGCAAGAACAAAGGACCCATGAAGGAAAGCCAAATTTCTTGAAATCAAGATTTCTTCATCGTCCCAGCAGCACCCGCCTTTGAGGTCAGGTGCTTCCAGTTTCATTAAAAGATAGTGTGTAGGCTCCCTGCAAACCTAGAAGAGCTGCAAATCCTCTTACAGTAGCTGGCAACACTGATAGAAATTGTGGGACATGTCACAAATGGTCTTAGGAGTAACCCTGACAAATCATTTATTCATGAGGAGTGCAGAGAAAAATGTAACTCAGGAATAGGAAGAGATGGGATCAGCTCTGTGTGTGGCTGGGAGACGTGCCCAGGGGTGCAGCTCAGGCTCCCCTGAGGCTTTGTTATGTGTACTTGTACCCCAGGTGGAGTCCCACTGTCAACACTGATGTGGAGGAGACAAACCCTGTTAGGACCCTGACAGTTGTTCTGATGCCAAAGCTGGGCTGAGAATCATTTAGCCTCACTTTCTGGAAGTTACACGTCAAGGCCATACCCTGGAATATGTGGCACACCAGTCACTGATAACTAATGCTGCTGAATAACCAACAGAAGAACTGTTACTTCCAGCAACAGCTGGGATGGGTAATTTTATAACTAACAGAAAGACTTGAGTGGTAGAAGACCAGGTCTCCAAGTTGGGCACCATGCTTAAGTCTCCTGCTGCCTTACTTTCTTCATTTTTAGAAGTAGTATAGCACTAGCAATAGACTACACCGTGTCTATCAGAAAGGACAAGGACAGTGTAGTGTTCCAGATGGAGGAATTGGCCATTCCCCTAAAGCTCAGAGATGGACATCAATAACTAGCACTGCCTAAATACCAAATACGGACACGAATCAGACTTTTGCTCAGTGCCACAAACACAGCAATAGAGAAGGGACGTCCAAAGGCCCTACTGAGAGACTGGCATGTGGTACACAAGAGAACCCTAAGCCTGGCAAAGGTTGCAGGCAGGCAGTTAGCGTATGTGATATCTGATACCTGGTGTTTATCAGAATAGGAACTAATAATTTATTTCCCTCTATCTTTTTTCAATGTTGTTTTTTTCTGAATTGGTCTCTGCACGTTTTCATTCTTGTTCAAGCATTACAGTCGTGCACAGATACTGCCAGATGATGGAACATTTACAGTCAGATCACAGACAACAATTGTACATGCCAAGTCTTAATCTCTAGAGTCAGCAGTGACCTTTCAGAGACAACTTGACTATCTGGCTTTAAAATCTTAGGGGTTTTTTAAAGCTAATCTTACCTGTCTCTGATGTAAGGTAGTGACATTTCATCTGTCAATCCCTTTCTTGCTCAGTTTTCTATGTGATGTATGTCAATGCTGCTAGGTTCCATGCTGCTGCCTGATCCGGTAGGGTTTCCAGTTCTCTCTGCACCTATTGACAGAACAAATGCCTATTTCACTCATCAATAAGCACTAGTTCTCACTCCTCATCACTTGACTGTTTGGTGGTTTTATTCAGCAGCAGCTACAGGATTAACTAGACAATATTTGACTGAGACTTTTCAGAAGTTAGGAATCCTTACAGTCTTATCTTCAAACACAAGCAGAGGTTCTGTGGCCTGCAGGATTTCTTTCAATCTGTGTGACCTGTGTTCAAAATTATAATCCCAAGGGTTAAAAGGCCATTGGAAGCAATGTGGTCTTGGGGGTTGTCTGAGCACCTGTATCATCCAGTGCCTTCTTTGCATGAAACAGGAAGACATAGCACAGTCTCAACAGGCAAAGAGGAGAAGCTAGGGGCCGAGATGTTCAGAAATGCCTCAGGGTTCAGAGTTCCCAGCTGCCGCTAAAAAGGAGCATCCAAATACTGTCCCTTTTAAGAGAGACTCTGCAATGGCTTGTGCTGGAGTTTGAACCGAAGCATCTTCTGCATGCCAGGCTCTAGTTCCTCTTGGGTGAAGAGCTCTTAATCTTTTATGACTGTCTCCAAGAAATGAACCTCAGTTCTGAGTGTGGGGCCTCACTGTATCAGGAGACCTGGGGAAGATGGATTGCTTCTCCTTCCTTCAGCAAAGGAAGGGAGGCACAGAAACACGTATGGCAAAAGACTCCAAATGCAATGCCTCACTTCCAGCCCTGTCCTCCACAGAAGACAGGACTCTCTTCCAGCCCCACCTGTCCATATCCCTACAGAGGCTCAAGGCAGATTAAGACCGAAACGTAAGTGCACGCAGTGATGGAACAGAAGAAAAGCTGTTACAGAGCTCCTAATCCCTTCTCCCTAGCATGACCTCCACACATACCACTAGAAGGAGCACTCAAGGATGAGATTTGAGGAAGAATCAGTGGATTTTTCCACCCACTGAAGTGCACCGAGGTGGCAACTTGTACCTCTGTCTTCAGGGCGCACATTCCTAAGAGTATTTACAGAACCGGCTATGAATTCTACTTTTGCCCATCTTAAGGATATCTAGCCATGAGCTGAACATTATACACAACGCCAGGAGCCTCATTTTACAGTTTCCTTTTTGCTTGGGGCCACTGGAGCCACCAGTTTGCTGAACTGTCCAAATTACTAACCTTTCAGAAAGAACAAAAAAAAGAAAACAAAAAAAGAACTTAACCATTTCTCAAACACGCAATTAGTTCTTGCAAGTCCAGTGGCTTTACTTGGACACTCCTTGGACTTAACATCATCAGTGAGACAGTACTGTTACCAGGGAAAGTATTTGGTTTCCCGACATTGAGATTTTGCTGATTACCCGTAATGGGTGACCAAAGAAGCCATGCAGTTCTCCTACAAGTAAGAGGTTGTTCACGTGAAATCTACGTAATTTCTGAATGACTAATGATATTTGTTAAACCGATGTATAAATTGCCTTGTAAGCTCCATCTTGTAAGTTGTTTTCACTCCACTGTAAAAAATCTCCATTGCTAGCTACAGGATTCATATTCTGTTGTACAGAACTTGTCTATGCTCTCGGGAAACAACTGTCAGTCAGTCTTTACTTAAAGAGCCCTTTACTATATCATGACAGCTATGAGAGATGTTACTCACACAAGGGGAAGTGACTTGCCACACCGTGGTAGAACAGCAGTTCTGATGGGCTGCAGAAAGCGTAGAGGAACAGTCAGTGCATGGGGTGCAGGTCAGCACTGCAGCAAGCACATGGTGAGGCTGGTGTCAGAGGGGGCACAGGGACACCAGCTCCCCAGAAGGATACCATATGAGTAACGACAGCTCACGTAGTACTGTCCAAAGACTGGGGTAAAAGAAAGCTGAAGGACAAACAGTTTAGCTGCGGCCTGAAACTAGAAGATAAAATTGTTGTGTTCCTTTCAGCTCTGCTGACCTTTAGGCCAGCCTTGAGATTTTGCAGCGAGTAGGACTGGCTACCCTGGGGGTTTCCAGATCTCGGGGTATTTGCAGTGCCTGTCTGATGCCTGCCCTCTTTTGGCACACAGGGAGGATTACTGCCCTGCAAACCTGTAACAGGTAAGGCTGGGGGCACAGGAGTCACACAATGTGGCAGAGGCATGCGTAATTCATGTAGAATC
>NW_009232387.1:0-10551 GCF_000690835.1 Fulmarus glacialis
CACCCAACATGGGGCATGAAGGATTGAGATAACAAACCCGAGCGTGTTAAGGCAAAATTTGTTATAAGCATTTATTATATTGGTTTAATAGTCGCTGGTGACAATGTTGATTTATTGGCTCTCAAAGTTGTCATACTGGCTCTCAACGTTGTGTTATGTAAAAACTTAGTACTCCCTGTCGTGCTGCTTATCACTGCTCGAAACTGGGTCATGGTTATCATTTTGCTGCACTGTGTAACACTGTTCTATGATGTGATAAAATTATTGGTCGTGAGTCTAATCTGGTATTTGTACTCAGCATTGCCATCATCTCTGTACCTTGGAAGCCACCTCTTGGAAACTTAATAATTACACTCTTTTCTCCTTGGAGAACTAATCTATGGGGGAGACAGGGGGGGACACTTTCCCCCACTCGTTCACCTTCCCTTTCATATCTCCCAAAACTCCTTTTTCTTCTATCCTCTTCATGAAGCCCCCTCCACAATAGTTCTTGAGTATTTTGAATATCCTTGGGACATTCAAACAAGTATGTTCCTATTGCTATGTCTCCTGAATGTAGTTCAGGTCTTGTTTAGGGTTAAACAACTATTTAGGAATACCATCAACCCCAGCAACAGGCACTGTGGTTACTCAAACCCTGGCGACAGTCACTGTGGCTGAACCAGAATGTGCCGCTATCAGAGTCACCCCTATATACAAGAAGAAATACACAAGAAAATCAGCTCATTTAGTAAGGGATGAAGTTGAACCAGGGCCATCACGAGAACAGGAGGAGGAAGAGGCAGAACCCGTAAATGAGATGGTAACCACCCGATCGCTATCCCTGTGTGAGCTGCTAAATACATGAAAAGATTTCAGTCATTGTCCAGGCGAGCACATTGTCACCTGGCTGCTCCAATGCTGGGATAATGGGGCCAGTAGCCTGGAATTAGAGGGTAGGGAGGCCAAGCAGCTGGGATCCCTTTCGAGGGAAGGGGGCGTTGACAAATGCTCAGGACCTGAGCTTGCCATCTTCCTTTCTCATGGCTCCAGCAAAGCCCAGCTAGGAAATGTGGGCACCAGAAGGAAAAGTGCCTGGGGGCTGCAAGAAAAAACATAAGCAATTGGAAATCTGAGTCATGGCCAAGGGGCAGGTGAGAGGATGCAACGCCTGGCATATGTGAGACTCATAGCAAAAAGAAGGGTTTCATCATAAAATGAGGATATCATTTATGCAACATCGGAGTTCAGTGGCATCTCTTTTTCACCAGTAAATGCAACAGCCGGCAGAGTGAGAAGTGATAAATCAGAAACAGCCTCATTCCCACAGCACTCGACACCTCCTCCGAAACCTGAATGCCCCCACCGCAAAAGTGGGCGCCTGACGCAGGGGCCTCCCCAGGGCACCAGGGAAGGGCTGAAAGCCCCAAATTGAGCATCAAGGGTTGTGCTCACCTCAGAACACCAAGTTGCAGGTGGCTGTGTGTTCAAAGAAAGGCACAGGGAGACTTATTTTTTCTGAAGAGGGGGAAAGCAACTCATGATGAAACTGCGATTTGACTGGGGCGCAGCAGCCAGAACCTGCGCTTTGGCAGCTTGGCGGTGCAGGCCATGAGCAATTCGTTTAATCAATGTCTTGTTACAAGAGAACATAAAAAGGGCTTTAATTAGGCAAAACATCAGGATACGCCTTCTTCCCTTCTGTGCTTTTTGAACATCGCTAGCTTTCCTGATGCTTGGATTGGGCTCTTTGGATCACCCTACTCAGAGGATACACAAAGGCTGCTCCTTCCCAGTGACCCGAGGCCGCCTATGTGCTTTACAAACCAGTTTTACATCACCGGCCACAATGGAGACTGTTCTTATACACATGAAATTAAGAATTTTCCATTTAATCCTGCTAATTATTTACATGTCTTACAGTAGGGAGAGCCCCAGGGGAATTACACACTTCACAACGAGTTTTCTTTTCTACCTCGATGGATGGCAAAAGCCCTTTTTACCATCTGAAGTGAAATAAGCCAGCTCATGAAGTCTAGGCTTTCAAAGAGTAGGGAGAAAAGAGGCAATATTGACATTTGCAAATTCTGGATTCACCACCTAACTCTGCCAGGGACTTTTCTAGCTCGGAGCAAGTGAACGTGCGCTCCGAGTGCCTGTGAGCTAAACAGCAGCACGAACGCCCACTTTCTTCCACCTCTGCCTGCCTTGTCAGCTGAGACGGCAAATGCTTTTGGCAGGAACCGTCTCCTGCTATCTGCTCGTCATCACTCGAATCCTGACACCGCAACCATCGCATGAACGCCAGGCTGTATCCACACCTCCCACTTACCAGCCACCACCTGTAGCTGTCTTCTGGGATCAAGGCATTTTGTGAGGTCAGGAAAGGTTGCATAGTTGTATTAAATCTCTGATCGAACCAGAGGGAATGTCCCAGCTCAGAAATGCATGTGCGACAGCTGCATGGTCTCCTGGGGTGCTTGAAGAGTTTTTGGACTTGCTCTGAAAACTGCATGATGAGATGTCTCAGATCCCAGGTGGTCGTGGTCACCTGGTGCGTGTAGTTCAGCAGAAACGACGTTACCGTGATGAGCAAAAAGGCGAAGGTAAACACTTTCACGTTCCTCCTCCTTACGACGACCATCTTTCCTGCTCGGGTTCTGCTGTCGCCGCTGACCAAGTATGATGTAGGGTCCAAAGTAAGGCAAAAAGGAAAGGGTGCTGCAGGCGCCTGCCTGTTACCACCCCGGGCTTAGGCTGAACATACCAACTCCACTACCTCCATCCATAAGGGAAGAAGCTTCATTTCCCCTAAATGGACTTAAAAAAGGCAAAGCTGGGTATTTCCTTTCACCTTCTCACTGTGCTTCCAAGTCTCTTCCACCTCTCCGTGACCTGCTGCTAACCTCTCCCACCAAGGATTCAATGAAGACGGACCCTTGCTCTTCCACATACAAGATTTAGAGGGGAGCAATATCAGCATTAAAATTTAGGTTTTCTGTGTGGGAGCAAGGCATAAATTAAAGCAAGAAAATTGTAGAAAGAAGAGGGTGGTTATTTTTTTTGCTTGGAAGTTAGTTCACGAAGGATCAGATCATCCGGGGATGTACATTCCAAAAGAGAGACGTGCTTTGATATCCATTTAAGCCATGGAGAGCAGTTTGCAGCCTGGAGATACACACACAGAAAAAAAGAAAGAAAAATTATTGTCAGAAAGTTTTTTGCATTCCTCCCAACCTAATTTCTCTGCTTTTCTCTGCCCACCCCAAAACCTCTGATCAGCTCGGAGTCCTTGACACAGCAGCACCGGCTGTAATTTCTGCTGCAGTATTTGCATACTGAGAAGTTTCAGGGTGAAATTTCCGAAAGGGCAGAGCATCGACCTGTGGACATTGAGTTCTTTTGTATTGAATCAGCCCTGGCGCTCCGGCCTTATTCGAATTACAGTTTGGAGCCATTTGAATGGCAATGACTCACCTCCTTCCCTTAGGCTGACCTTGATAGCCACAAGACAGGCAGCAAAGTATTCGTAACTCAAAGCAGCTGAACAAAAAGGACCCGGCAAAGGAGGGAGGAGCAGGACAGGGAGGAAGAGGAATCGGTTCCTTTCTCTTCCTCCCCTCAACCGGCTTAATTTTTTAAGGATCAGGGCTAGACTCGTGATTCAGAGAAAACCAAGCAAGAACAGCTCATACGTCCTGGGACAGACAGGGGAAATCAAAGTATAAATGGCCTCTGTTTTGCGAGGATTACTGCTATTTTTCCTGCCAAGGAAGGGTAGGTGAGGGCAGCCTGTGATCTCAGAGAGTTCCTGTGAGATCCCGAGCCGGCGGAGAGGCAGGGAGCTGCTTCGCCTCGGCGAGTCGGGGGATACAGAGGGAGCCGGAGCTGCTCTCCGCTCCCCTCCTGGTGCCCCCTGCCCGGCAGCAGTGATTTAAATGAGTTTTTAAAAGCCAAAAAATGGATCCCTTCCTCCCACGATGCCATTGTTTTGTGGGAAGAAAAAAAGTGTTGTGGTTTTTAAAACTTCGGATGTTTGCAAAAAGCCCCAAAAGTGTCATTGCTTAAATAACACTCTTTTGACTAAAAAAAAAAAAAAAAGAAGAAAAAAATCAGAGAAGCATCTCTGTCAGAATACATGCAATTTATGAACAAGCAAAAGCCCAGCAAGAGAAGTCTCATTTGCTACTCAGCTGCAGGCTTCAGGCCAGCAAACAAAGAGTAAAACTGCAACTGTTACCTGTCAAACCCCCTCATTTTAACCCATTCTGTGCACCACATTGATGCAGGGTCCCCCCACTTCATCCCCCAAAGCCGAGGGGAAGAGGGGGGAAGTGCATCTGGTGGCCACAGGTCTGGGCTGGGCGCAGCATCCCCGGCTTTGCTGCTGGCTTTTCTCCTGGGGATCTATGAGGAGCTGCCCAAGGCCAAACCGCTTTTCCAAGGGGTTTGACATGGTGTCTTGTAAATATTTACTGAGTCCCGTAAAGCCAAATCCGAAGGCAGGAGCCTCAGACCACGGTCTTAAGCCTTCGCTCCGTCTCAGGTTTCTCGTCGGCAGCACGTGATGGGTAGCGTGTGCCATTCATTTAGCTGCTGTTTGCCAAATGCCTCGAGATTTATTTTAAGTTTGGCCCCTACAAATGCATTTACAGGAGCTCAAGGGCTGACAAGTGGGTCAGGCTGGATAACAAAAGGCTTTATTAACCCCGGCTGCTCGGGCTCGCCTGCACCAGTAAAACAGCACCAGGGAACAGTCCTGTGCTTGCTTTAACTTTTTAGAGGGAAGTTTTGGGGCTAAGCAGAAATCTTCTAAGCTATTCCCGGGTACAATTCAGGAATCGCAACTCAAAAGGCAGTGGAGATGCTGCCGCTGCGCCTTGGAGAGTTAGAAAGGGAGCTTAAGAACATGGCCCCCGTGCACGGCCCCGTCCACGCCAGCTAGCCTCTGCGCAGGAGAGCGGCCCCAAACACATTTGCTTTACTAGCCTGGATGTAGTTGTTAGTCTAAACAAAAACACAGCCTCTAAACCCCCCAAAAATATGCCAGATCCCAGAAGCAGATTGATTCTCCATTTATGGACTGGATAATTCAAGCGCTACAATGCTGGCGGGTTGAACCCCTACTGCTGTTAATGCTCGGCCAATTCGGTATTTGTAAACACAGTTCCTGCTCTTCTATTATTTTTTTAAGTTGCGGAGGGAGGGGGATTATCCAATCTTTCTTGGAAAAAGCCTATAAAATGGAGTATTGTTCATAAAAGAAACAGTTCCGGCCTCCAAAACAAACACACATTTCACCAGAATTGGTTTTTTTTTTTTGGTAACTGAGCTAAGGTTAAACTTATATTTAGAATTTGAAAAAAAAAACCCAATACAAACCAGTGTTTATGCAGTGAACTGCAGTGCCTCCAAACTCCTAATCATCCCATTTTTTATAGCACGTGATGGGAAGGTGAGAAACCAGAAGAACTCCCATGGCCCTTTTCCAGTCTTACTCTATTTTAATTCTATTTACAATTTCCTATGAATGCTCATGTTTCCTATGGATACCCATGATAGAAAAAAATATATATATCTAACCTGACAGAAAGGCTCCGGGGACTATGAATGCAATTTAGGGCCCGAGGAAAAGGAAGGCTGAAATGAATGGAAAATGTTTTCATCAAATTCACTGTGACTTGCACCTGGCCCATTTTTTTTCCTTTCTTAAAACACAAGTTAGGTCCAACCCAGACATCAGTACTTTCACTCTTCCCAGCATCTTGCACCGCATCTCAGACCATCCCGGCATCTCCCTCTGCTCACATAAATCTTCACAAAAGAGTTTCCATAGGATTTGCTGAGGTGCCGGGAAGCGGGAAAGGCAGGGATGATGCTGAAGCAGCAGCTGGTGTGGGAAACCGTGCAGGGCTGCCAACCCCAGCCGTTGGGAATGTGCTTTACCTCCTGAAAATATTTGCAATAGTTAATTTAAGTCACTACAAGTAAGTAGTGTGATACCAGCCACGGTCCTTATCAACATACCTCAGCGTGACCTTGGCATTAGTACATCTGTGAACAGGCTATTTTGGCCTCAGACCCAGAAACAATTTCTGGGGACTTCAGGTACGGACATTTAAATTACGTGCCAGCTACGGTTTCCTGAGAGTTAAACAGAGTTTAAGTACAGCCTGCGTGCGGCTGTGCCTGCGGGCAGCTGTCCCAGCTCAGCTCATGCAAGCAGCAGGTTAAGCTACCTTAAGTGATTGGGTGCCTAAGGTCTTATTTGTGGTCTGGATTTCTCCTGCTACCTTCCCACCTCCTCCCCCTTCCTACATATACCCTTGTCCCCATATACCCCTGTATACCCCGGGATAACTTATTTATGCTGCCAACACCCAGTGACGTGCAATGCAGGGAAAATGTGAAATGACGTGTCCCAGGCGCGAGCAGAGAGGGGCAGGTTCAGAAGAAGGGGCAGGTTCCTCCAAGCTCTGTCCTGAGTATAGGAGTGGGTCCAGTGTGATTAAATCGTCGTAAAGGAGAGCAGAGCTTAATCTTTTGTCTACATTTTATATTATAAAATATATCAGGATCAATCAATTGTGTTTGTCTTCTCGCATTTTAGAATGAAGAACCAAGCTGGCAATTAACAGATAAAACACATCAGTCCAATGGACTAATAAAAAGCAATTCTTAACACCTTCAGGAAATATGTTTTTGACAAATCCACATACAAATGCAATGCATTCTCACTGCATTTGTTAGGTTATGTGCTAAAAGCTCATCTGCACACCCACAAAGGAGCGAGACAAGGCAGGAGGGGAAGCCCAATCATATCCTGCCCCAGGGTGTGCTCCCAGGCCCATCCCGGGAGCCATCAGCCCATCAAAGGCCCATCTGCACCAGCCCAGAGGGGCACAGGGCACGATGGCAGGGGGGAACCTGAAATAAGGACTCAGAAGAAGGGACACCCTGTCTGGGCCCCTCCCAGGGCTGGCCCAGGACAGCCTCAGCCCCAGGCATAAAACCCACCCAGATGAGTCAACACCAGAGCACCTTTGGGACTGAGATGGGTTGCTGCCTGGGGGCATGGGACACCTTACTGGGTGGATTGCACAAGATCTGTGTGGTCGGCCACACAATATTAGCAGAATGCTTCATTTCTTCATTTTTTTTTAAAAGATGGGTCTTAAACAAAAAGCATGTAGAAAAAAACAATGAAAAAACACTGAGGAAGAGAATCACTGCATTTCTCATCCCTCCGAGTTGTAAACGTCCCACAACACTAAAGTAGAGTTTGACCCCTTTTTGATGCCTACTTTGCTAGCAAAGAAGTACTTAGTACCAGCATCACTTTGAAGAGATCTTTGTTAGCTCGCATTAGATGCTGAGGGTTCAGGATCCAGCTTTTGCCTTCTGGTCCGTAACTCACATTAAAACCCTGTTGTGAAATGCACTTCTCTAGTTTGAAGTTGCCAGCATTTTCCAGACGCAGCGTGTCGGGCAGAACAGCACAAAGGCAACAGGGAACAGCATCCCCGTACAGAGATATTTCCAGCTTTCCATTCACTGTTTGAATAGTTCAAATGTCTTGAAGTCCTTTAGACTCAAAACCCACATACCCACCCACCCCGGCGAAAGATGGGGAAGGACAACGTGACCTGCTGCGGCTCTCTCATGACTGATGTGGCTGTCATACAACCCTTCTACAACCCACAGTATTTTACAGCTGGAATATGTATACTTCAAGGAGTAGAGACTTGCTGCAGTTGGACTTCAAGAGACCGTGCTGTGCTAGAAAGGTCTCGGCGTCAGAACTGCAAGTGCCCATTTTCAGAAGCACAGCTCAGATCCCCGCCTTGCAAAACCTCCAAAGATGAATCAGTTTCCCAGCTAAGCCACTGACAGCTATGTTGTTATAAAGCCTTTTGGCAACACAAACGGTATGTCCTCAAGCATCCGTCATGCTGTTTTGGAACTTTCTTCCCATTCACACTCCTTGTGAGTAACTACTTGAGCAACCCTTGGTCTCCAAGCCCTAGCCTGGGAGGGGATGGAAGGTTAAATCCTGCTTTACTGCACCCACGAAGGCCCAGAGCAGTCTCAGAAGATGTCATCCCGGGGCAGCAAAAAGCCTGTCCCTGGAAAAATATACATAAATTTCTGCCTTAGGTCTGTTCTTGGGCCTGGAGAGGAACAATGGAGGGGACTGTTTCACTCCAAACCACAGGGTTGTCTGCCCTGCCCCAGCTCATCGTTGGCTACCTCCCACTGCCAGGAGCTGGCTGACATTTAGAAAGAAACACTTCATTGGTCTGACACCTTGCCAGAGACAGCTGAGCATGAGGCTTTTGCTACGTGAGATAGATTGTGCAATTAAGAGACAGCCTGGCAGCCCGTCAGTTAAACACAGGGCAGAAACCTGAATCTCCCTTAACCAGATGATGCTGGGAGCCTGTGCAAGACCTCTGGTCCATCTCCTCCAGCTCCAGGAGATCAGTCTCACCAAGCATTGAAGGCCACACGAGGGTTGGAGTCATGAGGGTGCTGCCTGTGCCCCAGCACAGCCTCTGCAACTTCAGCCTCTTCGGGGTGTGACTTCCCACGTGCCGCTGGCCCCACGGCACTGGCAGGCAAAGGGGAGCCCCCTCCTTCTCAGACACCAAAAGCCACCACAGGATGCAATTTTGGAAAGTACCAGCTGCCACATGACTTTCCCCTTTTCCATCCGTGACTCAATTAAAATCAGACTGTGTTTTGTTTCTCAGAGCGAACTGGCTCCTCTCTCCTGTCCATCTTTACATAGGTGCTGCTGTCCCGTGTGCCCACGGCCATGGAAAAGCAGCCTCAAGTCCCACCTGCCATTTAATCAGGGAGAAAACGATCTGTAACTCTTCTGCCCCATCCCTGACCATGGTGTGAAGCATAAATCTGTTTGACTGCCACTTGTCGAACAGGGTCGCAGCTTCAAAGCCGGGCAAGGCAGTTGGTATACCACTCTTGGATTTATTAAAATGCTCACCCCAAGCAACTCCAAGTAATCATATCAACACTGCCTAGAAAACAAAATCATTCATGAACATTTAAGCCGTGAGAAAAAGTAGCTTTAGACATATTTGAAGGCAGCAGCTCCTCCATGCTTCTTGAATTTGGAGCCAGCTGTTGGGCAGTGTTTCATCCATCACAGTGAATAGAAGAAAAAGTGGAGGTGGTTTATGGAGCGTAACTGCATGGCATTTTAGGTGCCAGTGATCTGAAGAAAAATCGTTATGTACTTATGTCTTATCAGTGAGCAGGTTTGCTGGCAGGCTCAGGCTGGCCACGTAGATAGGAGATCTCCCTGCTACTCTAACACAGCCTGCCCTGCCTACGTGCATAACAGGTCTGTGCAGTCAAGGGTAAGCAAACAGCTTTTTGTGCAAGATCTGTATAAGATCAACAGAAGCTTGGGTGGGAAAGTTGCATTCTGTTGCCTCAAAATAAATCTTTATCTTGGCAGACTTTATCAGGCATGTTGCTGAGTGGTCTGGAAATGAAAACTCCCTCGCAATGCTTGAGGAAAGGGCTGGAGGCTCTGGCTCAGAAAGGGTCATGAATCTGCTCGTACCCTTGGGCGCTGAGAGCTGCCATCCCTGCCTCCTCCCACCGGGGTGAAGACGTTTTGTCCTCCACCACTGCAGAGGGGTTTGTAGCAGCAAAAGCTTCCTCCTCCCTCGCATACCAAGAGTTGACTCCTGCAAGGGATGTTTGGTCTAGAGAAATTGCAGTGTTAATATCCAGGATTAATTGTGCTGTCCTCCATGGGCTACGGTTCCTACTCATGTCTTCAGGCCAAGTGGGAATTTTTGCTTTGAATGGGGCTGGAAGTGCCATGAAAGATGGTCTGGCTCCAAAATCTCTGCCCTCGCCTGTCCACCATGTCTATGGCAGAAGTCATCTTAGGAGCTGAGCATGGAGAAGGGTGGATGCTTCAACCCCCTCTCTGTGGGGCTACAGGACAACTTCACTCTGCTCCTGGAGAGACGGTGCAGCCACAAATGGGTCTGAAACAAAGTTTGCTCCGACCAATGAAGCTTGCATTATACTCTAGATGAAGAACCGCCCAGTAAAAAGTGACAACCTGGGCTTAAGTCTTTGTTTTCCTGGTTGATCCCAAAGCTGTCTTTGATGAATTGTCCAGATGGAGATCAGTGACAAGTGGTGTCCTTCAGGGGTCCGTATTGGGACCAGTACTGCTTAATATCTTCATCAATGACATAGTGGGATTGAGTGTGCCCTCAGCAAGTTTGCAGATGACACCAAGCTGGGTGGTGCTGTTGACACACCTGAGGGACAGGATGCCATCCAGAGGGTCCTGGACAAGCTCGAGAAGTGGGCCCGTGTGAACCTCCTGAGGTTCAAAAAGGCCAAGTGCAAGGTCCTGCACCTGGGTCGGGGCAACCCCCAGTATCAGTACAGGCTGGGGGATGAAGAGATAGAGAGCAGCCCTGCTGAGAAGGACTTGGGATACTGGTGGACGAAAAATGGGACATGAGCCGGCAATGTGCACTCGCAACCTAGAAAGCCAACCGTATCTTGGGCTGCATC
>NW_009232388.1:0-8022 GCF_000690835.1 Fulmarus glacialis
CTTTATCATAACAGGGCAGTCCCACTGTCCCTCTCACTATCTCTCACTGTCTCTCTTCCTCCTCATCACCCGATTCGTCTCTCTTATATACTAAGAAAAAACAGTTTCCCTTCCTTCCGGCAACGATCCACATGACTGCTCACAATTCTCTTCAGCTGTTTCAGCTCTTGAATCAGGTGGGGCTCGTTAGGCCACCTCTTCTACTTTTTTTAATTCTTCTTTTGCTTACCTCAGGGTGATTGCAAGCAGCATCCCAGGCGTATGTGCATGTCTGCTAGTTCTCAGCGCACAGGCTGAAGTCCTATCTTATCTTGGCCGAAACTCCCAATTCCACAATTCTTCTCCATACTCCTCCACATGAGCGGGAACACCGCTCGTGACCGGCCGCCAACTGGATTTAACTCCGTTCACCACAAGTCTCTGGGCTCGGCCGTCCAGCCAGTTTTTTACCCAGCGAAGAGCGTACCTGTCTAAGCCGTGAGCCACCAAAATATAATGTGTTAATCACCTAAATTTAATAGCAATGCATGACAGCACATCTCATAGTACTCAGGTCTAAAATCAAAACCATTTTACTGTGAATCAAGTCCTGAAGCACACAGCTGTGAAAGTATAGATTAAAAGATGAAGATAACCTTAAAGTAGGCATTTATCTAATTCGGCAAACAAGAAAAGAAGGGAAAATGCTAGTCAGTGTTCATTAATCTAAAGAACAAAGTTGATGTTTATTATTTCACCTCGGCAAAATGTGCCTTAGAGGAAGCTGGAACAAACCCAGCTGTGTAAGGAAGAAAAAGGAAAAGTCAAGGAGAGAAATAATAATTATGGAGAAGGTCTGGTTTTCTACTTTGTTTTATGTGACTATTTTTCTAAATCTTAAGATGTTACTATATTTAACAGAACATTTAAAATTCCTGGCCTATTCTTTGAGTTTAGGACATATAATCTACTCATCCATGAGTATGAAATGTTCTGCAGGAGTCTTTTTGTGTCTGGTGTATAGGACAACAGGACAATAGTAGCACAGGAATACAAGGAACTCTTCTATTAGGCAATGAATCCAATAAATTTGAATAAGATGAAGGGTTTTTTCCCTTTATTATTTTCATGGTAGGAACATAACCAAGTTAACACTAGTGCCTTCCCTCTTGTCATTCCTGCTCATGTTCTTCACAGCAAAAACTAATCCTCCTTTGATCTTCCCGCTATTTATTGCAAGTCATCCACAGACCTCTGTGATTTAGAGCCAAAGTTTCTAGGGATTATTTTCACTGAAGGACCCTCTCCAAGACTATAGGTAGAAGACGTCTTTTGGAGAGGAGACAAAATGTAATCCTGATGCAGACAAATTTCTGAAAACTGAGAAAGAGAGCAGAAAATATGTTTTCCAACATTTTAATAAAGTGAAGAAGTTCTTCATTTTTTCCAGCCCCAAATTTTTTTCTTAAACAAAGGTGGCAGAAGAAGGACCTGAAGTGTCTGTTTTGATGACATATATTATGTGTATTTTCTGAGGAAACAAGGAGTCGAAAGAGACCTTTTGGGCAACTTCCATGAAAAAGCCATCTGATTAATGAAAACATGCAGATAAACAAGCTTTTAAACTAACTTTGTTGCCCTTGACCATGCTGTGATGGACACATCAGTCAGGTTTTTATTTTTGCATCATTACCCTTGCTGCATTTGCAAACACATGCTCCCAAAATCTTTGATCAGAGCAGGTGACTTGTGACAGATTGACAGGTCCTGTTGCGGTGGAAGCTCATGCAGTTTCCACTCTGTATCTGTGCAGTACTGGCTGTGTGACTATGCTTTCAGGCTGACAGCATCAGTCTTACCTGACAATCTCTCTGTTAGCTTCACTGCCAAATAACATTTCAAGTAATAACTTGAAGATAATATATTCTCAGAACAAAATGGTCACCTCTGAAGGGGCTTAAGGAACTGGTGACTTGGCCAAGAATAGCGTTTAGACTCTGGCATTTTCGTAAGGGATGGGGCTGAGAGTGGAGAATCTGACAAATGTACTTATTTAGAAGTGTGCTGCAATTTTATTGTTATAGTTCAGGTAGATACACTGCTGAGGTATCTGAAAAGGCACAATTTACATGTTGAAAAGATCCAATTTGCATGTTTATGAGCAGTTTTTTATTGTAATGACATGGATAATGGCTTAACTCTTTATATTATAAAAAAATTAAAAGGAAATGTGTCATGAGAGTATCTTGAGAAAGAAGAAAATAGCATAATGAATCACTCAGCACCAGGTACACAGTCCGCTGATAAGTTTCTAATGCTCTAGTTCACCTGAATTTAAAAAAAAAAAAAAAAATTAGGCAGAAATATATGCCTGCCCCAACTAAAATGAAGGTGTTAGAAGGCTACTAACACGTACAGCAACATTTATTTGAGCCCATAATTAACATAAGATATGGGTAGAATATGTAACCTTGTGCCCTGCTAAGTTCCACACTTTCCATCTTAGTAGCGTCTCTGGGCTAACTAATTAACACAAAGGTCATTGTTCTCATTTTTTCAGTATCAACAGAACATTAAAGCAGCACATCTCTGATTATGTTGGTAGATGAGGGATGCTGCAGTTGAGATGAAATTTCAGTTTCACGAAGGCTAAGACCAAAGCCCATAAATTTAGCAAGGGGATAATCTACTGTGCACTAAGCTGCTTTTCTGAAAGGAGAAAAAAGGAACTATCATGAAAGCACACAACCAAGGACAAATGGAAATGGGGATGGCCTTTATACTTTCATCAAAGGTGCATCTGCAAAGTTCGATGTAAGAAATAAGTTAACAGCATGAGTTAAATGCCAAATGTTGAAACAATAGAATCTCTGTAGATGCAAATTGGCAGTACAGGTAAGCTGGTGTCTTTTAGTGCTGACCACAGTGCTGTAGCCACCTAGCTTAACTGGGAATGTGTCATGTTGGATAATGCTAGTAGGAGAACTACATTCCCTTACCTTTTGCTCCCTTTGAATCTATAACTGAGTTAGGACATGCACTCAACAATGCAGAGGATTGTGTGAGAACACTTGAGAGTCTTTTTCTCAGATTTCTGACTGCCTTCATTTGCACCAGAAATATGCGAGACAAACTCAATATTTTTCATAAACGATTGATAGCTTTTCTTTAGATCTTGACAAGAACAAAGCAGTGCTGATATTAAAGAAAAGAAAGAATGTTTTTTGATTTCACTTGAGTTTGGGTTTGAATACTGCTGGAAGGCCAAAAGGATTCTTATTATAACTAAATCATTTCTCTGTGTCCTCCAAGTAATTGACTTCTAAGGCTGCAAGGTATCATTCTACTCACCTCATTTGATTTCTCATTAACACCATGTAATGCGGACTTTCACTTCCAGGAATTACTGCATCAAATGTAATTTTTGATTGAGCTGAACTATACCTCCGAAACTGACATTCCACATAAACATGCAAGCTGAAGAATTCAGTGAGGAAATCTGATACTCCATATTAGATTCTGCTGCATAAAAATGGCTAAAGGCAATTTCAGATGTGTTTGAATTAGAAAAAACAGAGGTGAATGAAGTTTTGCAACCCTATTCCTTCCGAGTTATCTACTGTTAGGAGGAGGGATGAGTGCTAGAAACAAGTCAAGAGAGCTCTACAGATAATTTTGTGACAGGGTGCTGGATGGACTGACAGAGAGGTGCTCCGCTGGATCTGCTTGAGGGGATGCGATAGGCAGAGTTAACCTTTGCTGCAGTGATCATGAGATGACTGAAGAACCTGAGGAAAGGAAGGAAAGCAGCTATCAGAATAATGACCATGAACTTCAAGAGAGTGAACTCCAAGAAAGCTTGTTCAGGGAACTGATAGTCATGGGAGTCTGCTGTGAGGCTTATAGGGGCAAAGATTGCTGGTTGATCTTCAGGAACACTCCTCAAAGTGCAAGAGCAGTCCACCCTGATGTGCAGACAGTTGAGCAGAAAACCAACTTGACTGAAAGGGTACCTCCTGACTGAGCTGACCAGGCAGGCAGGGGTGACATGAGGAAAGTCAAATCTCAGCTGCAGCTGAAACTGGTGAGGAATGTGAAGCACAAATACGAAGATCCTATTGGTACATTGGCAGCAAAAGAAAACCAAGAAAATTGAGGTCTGCTACTGAAAGGGGTGTGCAGCTTGATGATGAATGACATGGAGAAAGTGGAGGTACTCAATATCTTCTTTGACTTGCTCTGTTCTGGCAAGTAAGTCTTAGTCTTTATTGTCAATCTCGGATCTCTGTGCCTAGTAGCACAGTGAGGCAGAGAGAAGTGCTACCTGCAGCAGAGGAGGAATGAGTTAAAGCAAACTGAAAATAGACAAGCCAGTGGAACTGAACAGGATGAATCTCAGGTGCTGTCAATATTACTGTGAGGCCTATCTCTAATGTTTTTCAAAGGGATTGGCAATCAGGGGAACTTTCTGAAGACTGTCCACCTTCAGAAAGAGAACAAGAAGGAAGATCCAGGTAACTACAGGAGGGTCAGCCTCACCTCAGTTCCTGTGACAGTTATGGGGACTGTCTTAATGGAAGCTATTTCTGAGCAAATGAAGAACAAGAAGGTGATTAGGAGCAGTCAACATGGATTTTCCTAGCACAAATAATGTCTGATCAGCGTGGTTGCTTTCTGTAATGAAATGACTGGCTATGTGGACAAGGGGAGAGCAGAGCACATCATTTACCTTGGCTTTCCAAGACCTTTGAAATGGTCTCCCATAGCATCCTTGTAGCCAAATTATAGACTGTTGGGTGAATGGGCTAGACTTCAAGCTATTGAAAAACTAACTAGACCATTGGGCTCAAATGGTCAGTGGTTCAAAGTCTAACTGGTAGCCAGTGAATTATGGTATTTGCTGGGGTTGATATGGGGCCTAATACTCTTTAATGTCTTCATTACCAATCTGGACTGTGGGAAGGAATGTACCCTCAACAAATTAATGGATGACACAAAATCAGTGTGAATGGCTGATGAGAACATCTGCCGTTTGTAGGAACCTTGACAAGCTGGAGGAATGGGCTGACAAGAACCTCAAGAAAGGTTCTTAAAAGAACCTTTGCATCCTTCATTAAAGATGGACGCAAAGTCCTGGATCTAGAGCAGAACAACCTCATTGAACAGTGCAGGCTGGGAACTGACTGGTTAGGTCACAGCTTTGCTGAGAAGGACCTGAGGTCCTTGTGCACAGCAAAATGAATGTGAGTCAGCACTATGCCTTTATGACAATGAAGGCTAGCCATGCTGGGCTATGCTAGCGAGAGCATAAACAGTAGGTCTAAGAAAGTGATTATTTCCCTCTGCTCCCCTCTACTCCCCACTTGTCAGACCACATCTGGAGCTGTGTCCATTTTTGGACTAGATGGTCTTCAGGGGTTTCTTCTGGCATAAATTCTTCTGTGATTGTACGAAAAAGGAAATTGCAAAGTAACAGTTACACATATTTTTTGGCACAACACCGTGAGGTATGGTTTTTTGTGAAAAATGTCTCTGTACCTCATAAACGGATTGATTTATGCTTCATTATGTTTAATAAGATTTTTAGCTGAGGACTTGAGATGATTTTTTCGGGTGGATAAGCAATCTGATAGCCTTAAGGCAGTAACTTTAATATGAAGCCTTATGAAATTTTCTGAGATGATGAAGAGAAAGAAGAATCTGAAGAATTTGTTTTTCTGTTTTGGAGTGCTCGGAGAAGAGGAGCTACATGGCTTAAACCAAAGCACAAGTAGGATCATGTTATTAACTATTTTGGAGTGAAAATGAACCTAGTGTTAACACCCAGAAACGTGCAGACTTTAGGAATTGGTGTCAGCGTGATTATGTTGTCAGATACTAGCAAAGTAGCAAAGTAAAACTTCTATGTTCAGCTACACATTGGCTTGTTTTGTCTCATTTTTGATTGATTCAGCACATTGACTTTCTATCTGCATCTTTGCATCAAGAAAACCTTGATTTCTTTGGTTTTGCTACTAGTATGGAATAAATTGTAGAAATCAGTGAAAGTGTAATTTTTATCCAGTTTCTGCTGAAACATGCAGTTGATTTTAAAGGGATCTGATTATAACAAAGTTGTGGGTGCACTGAGTTTCAAGAAAATGTGCTCCACCACTTTAAAATCAAATTAGATGTTTTCAAATGAAACAGTAACTATGAAAAAAAAAGAAAAAGAAAAAAGAAAGAAAAAAAAAAAAGCACCCAATGAAAATCTGTATCCAGTACTTCTCCAGCACTGCTCACATCACAGAGTTTTTGGTTGCCATGATTTATTTTAGACCCGACTTGCACAAGTCATCCAAGATATATTGCTGTCTCATTCTGCAGGGGGTAAGTAAAATATTAATGCATCTCCTACTACTTGGAAACCATTCCTCCTGTTGAACTTCCATTGCTAAGACTCTGCAAAACTTTCTGAGTGGATATGTAACATAACCCTTTAAGACAAATGTTTAGACTGTATGGTCAGGCAGCAGTTTGAACAAAATGATTTTTTAAAATTGACTTTGAACATAGAGTGTAAGATCAATATGAGGCCTGACATACACTGAGGTTCTCACATATAGATCTAGTAACTCTGTTTTATACAAAACACATTTAACCCTGTTAAATACAAATAGAGATGGAAAGTTGTTTAAAATCTGTTTTTGTAACTGATTATGCCCCAAACATAGTGTAAGTATGTCTGTCTTTTGAATCATTCAAACTTCCAAATACCTGAATAAAGGGAGCAATGACTGACCCTCAGCACTTTAATTGCACCTCTCTGGGGGAATTCTTATGTATCAAAAAAAGAAATCAGCTTCTTCCAAATCATTCTGAAGTGAGATAGAAACACCACAGTAATGGCTCATGTGTGAAATATATTAGACACAAGCAAGAAGCTCCATTTTCTAATGTTTCACAGAAAGGAAGAAAGTAAACAGAAATTATCTTTGATGACATAATCAATGGGTGAAGGAAAATATAATAATTCTTTCCCTCTTTCTACTTGATATTTATGCACCCCTTAATTACATTCTCATTTTTAAATTTCTGTTGCTTTTTGTGAAAAATTCCTCAAAGTGCTACTTTCACTGGCAAATTTCAAATGCTAAAAAAAGCAAGTGGAGAAAATAGAGAATCATTGTGAAGCACTGTCCAAAAGGCTTGCTCATTATTTGCTTCAATTTCATTTGATCCTTTTTTTTTTTAAAATTTCAAAATTAGTAAAAAGAAAAGACCTGCTACTAACAGTCTACTAACTCTCTAGAGCTCTCTGCCTAATTCTTTCTTTTCTATTTGTTTTAGGGACATGGTTTAGTGGGCATGGTGGTGTTGGGTGGATGGTTGGACTCGATCTTAGAGGTCTTTTCCAACCTTAATGATTCTATGATTCTATGATCTATGATTCTATTTAAATTAGTATTCTGTTTAAACCCTTTGTTTTCATATAGCCTACACTGTTAAAATTGCATAATCCACTCAAAGATCTAAGTATACACTTGTTACCCCGTAGGTGTTTCTGTATGCATGTGTATAAAGAATAGGCATGCAGACACGTAGGAAGCTCAAAAAATCCATGCAAAAAAACCTAGATGAAGTTTAGGAGAACATATTCCACCTTTGAAATTGCAAAGGAAATAAGCCACAACATTAACCATGGGAATGGTTCACAGCTGCGTCAGGGGAGGTTCAGACTTGATGTTAGGAAGTATTTCTTTACTGAGAGGATGGTCAAACACTGGAATAGGCTTCCTAGAGAGGTGTTCAATGCCCCATGCCTGTCAGTGTTTAAGGGGCATTTGGAAAATGCCCTTAACAACATGTTTTAACTTTTGGTCAGCCCTGAATTGGTCAGGCTGTTGGACTAGATGATTGTTGTTGGTCCCTTCCAACTGAAATTATTTCTTTTCTTTTCTATTCTCTTCTATTCTCTTCTATTCTATTCTATTCTATTCTTCAGGTCTGCATCAACAGACCACTGAGTTATTCCTATTTATAGAATCATAGAATCATAGAATC
>NW_009232389.1:0-4617 GCF_000690835.1 Fulmarus glacialis
AATGCCATTTTTTTAAAATGACGTAGCAGCGCCCTCGGCATACGTGGAAAGTCGGCGTTCGTCCCCCGCCCCAGTCAGCCCTTCATCGTGAGGTGCGTCACTGCCACCGGTGGTTTCTGAAGGCAGCCCCCTGCGCAGAGGGAGCAGCTGCTGCTTTGGTCTTCCACCGTTTCAGGAAACCTCAGGAAACAGGAACGCTTCTCCTGTTGTAATTGTCTCCTAATTCATCATTTCCCATTGTCTTTTCACACTGGGAAAAGCGGATCAATAAGCCAAAGATTAATGCTTCACAAGAGATCGTTCAATAATTCATTTTTCTGTGAACCACATTTTTAATTGGGTTTTCCTCTGTCGTCAAGTATTACCGTCTGCACACCTTTCTCATCTTAAAATGAATTTCTCCTAACCGTCCGTCTTCTGCACCGAGTTTTCACCTAAATTATCCTGCTACCCGTTTAGGGACTCGAGAAACGAAGTAATGCTAACGTTGGGGTGGGTGTTTTTACCACTTCGCTCCAAGTGGAATGTATCAAAATAACGGGGCAAAACCGCTCTAAAAAACAGACAAAAAGTACAGCCACGACTGTTGTTTCGGAGCTGCATCGACAGGAGATGGGAAAACTGCATGCTCCCCAGGGTAATCTGGTTTGCTAAGTGACTTAAATCAAAGTCCCTGGGTGGGATTTTGCAGTTCCTACTCGGGCAAAAGTGCTTGTGTGAATCAACAGAATGTAAATGTTGGGAGGAATGAGCGGCTGATGGGGACTAACGTCTCTGGCATTTCATGTAACTTCCGAACTCCCTATCCCTGTTATTTAGGGGTGTTTCACCTCAGTGCAGAGAAACCAAGGACCAACCCACCTCAATTCTGGTGCAGAAAGTGGAAAATGCTGCTTTTTGGCTTGGAAGGGACTCTGACCTAAACACTGGCACAACAAATAGTCTTGGCTACATCTGTTTGCAAGCCACGGGTGTGTTTGTCAAACCAGTCAGGAGACAGAAAACGAAACTTTTTATTTTTTTAACTCAGCTGTAAAAATGAAACTTGGCAGCTTGTAAGCCTTTTGCCGGTGTGCAGCAGGGCATTTCCTTCTCGAGCGAAATACTGCCAAAAGCGGCGTCCCTGCCACGCACACAGTGAATTACTGAGTCTGCAAATTATTGCGTTTCCTGATTCTACACGAGCGGAGAAGGAACAGAAACTGGAAAGGAGAGGCAGTCTGGTAAGCAGTTGGGCGTACTGGCTGATACGGGGTGCTTCGGCGCAGAAGAAGGAGTGCTGGGAGGGGGTGCTCATAAAGTCCAGCAAGGCAGCATAAAGTGGTGTATAACAATCTTTCTACCTAGCTCGTACACCCCTTCTGTTGCAACTATAGAATAGAGGCATCGGTGCGGGCACATTTCCAAGGGAAAAGATTTCTTTTGGATGGGAGAGTGAGTAACAGATCCCTCCGCTTCCTTGTCACTCCACACGCAACCCTGCGCATCAGAGCTCCTGGTGGAGGTGCATCCATCGCACAGAAGGGATGGGCCTTGGCACAAGGCTGATGCTAGAAATCATGCTTGTTAGCTCTGCTCCGTTTTCAATGATGGGAAAACCTCAGTTTGAGGGGAAGAACACCCTTCGTAGCACATCCAGGAAAGAGAGTTGCAGCGCGTGTCGCAAGCCCTCAGCCGTGCTGAGCTTGAGAGAGCTGCTCCACTAACAGCTCTTGCTTTCCTGAGCAGCCAGCATCTCCCGGCGCCTGAGAGCACAGCACCGAGCCCAGGTCAGGTACTACAACGTCTTACCAGAGACCTGCGTCTGGTGGGACGCAGACTCACTCCCAGCTGAAGGCGTTGCATCTACTGTAGTTGCAACATGCACCCGACACTGACACAACCTGAACTGGTAAATCGACATTGTTCTCTCTCCCTCGAGGACCCCAGCAAACTATACCATGCGTCAGGGCCCTTGGGTCAACGATTGGCCTTACGGGCCCCGACCAGCCTCACCTGGGTCACCCCCCAGCCCATGGGCCCGGCAGTCACGGGGCTGTGTCTGGCCCTGGTTCCCCTCCCCGGGCCTGATCCTGACCCCCACCCACAAGCTGACATCCCAGCCTGCCCAGCTCCCTCACTGGGGGCAGTGGGACGGACCCTGGCTGGGGAAGCCCCTGCCCGGCCGGTCCCCTGGGGATCACCATGTCTCCCCATCCCTTGGGGAGCAGCTGGCCCTTGCTGCTCCCTGACACCATACACGGAAAAACACGTTTTTCCTGGTGTAACTGCCCTGCACAAGAGAGTTAGTCAACAAAAATACACTGGCCATAAATGATGTCTCCAGCTGTTGCAGCTATGAGGGCAAAAGTTTGTGATATAGGTGTGGTTTTGTGGAGGTGTCCAAGCTGCAGCTTTTATCAGGGTGATTATTTCAGGATGTTTGCTTGACTTTAAAAGCTGACGTAGTAATACTGGTGATGAACTTGTGTTTACCCTAGTTTATTTCTGACGTCAAGAAACTTGTCCCAGAAAAATCAGGTACTTCAGAATAATAGCTTTAAAAGAACTTTTAATGGAATCTTAAGCACATACTAAATAAAGGATAACACAGCTAACAGCAGATACATGCCTATTTTATTGTTTTTCTTCTATTTGCCCTAATGCTGAAGAATCCCTTCACATCTCTCCTGTCTAACGTATCTTGCCCATTACCCTTTCCTGTTACTCCTTTTCCTTAAAGCCTGACTGCTTAACCTTGCCTGTGTCAGCATCATATAGGCTAGTATACTTATAAACCATCTGAATGTCTATTAAGGCATTTTACAGCCCTCCAGGAAGAGGTCTGTATCATTATACAAGCAGAGGTCAGTGATCCACACACAATCACTGGTGCTCTTTGCAAGACGAGGGGTTTTGTTCCTCCTGTGTTTGCCACCAGCACAGTCCACAGCAATTTTCCGGTGTTATTCTTTATACGCTTGAAACAATTGTGGCACAGTATGTCCTGAGCTGGGACTGAAGTCCTGTGACAGCAAGCACTGTGAATCTTGTTAGGAAAGCAATACAATCTTTTACACCACCAGGCCTGTTGTGCGTGGAAAGACTGCTCTAAGGATGTCTCTTAGCTAGACTTTAACCTGGCTATTGATAGCAGCATTAAAACTGCAGCAGCATAAAACTCATTTCGTACCACACCTTCCTTTACTATCTTCTTTTATGGCTGCTAAACAATTTGGAATAACCCAGCCAGTTCAAGACTGTTTTCATGAAGTGTAGTCACTCCTGTGACAGCAGTTCAAATAGAGAGGCAGAAACTGAGCCAAGGAAGTGATGAACCGATAGGGAGAGCAATGGGTGTGACCAGGGTAAAGAAATGTGCTCCTTCTGCACCTGTCATCTCAATCTATTTGTTTTAGAGACAGAATAGCTAAGCAAGGGGGGTTGGGGGCAAAGGAGGAAAGAGAGAAAGGTGGAGAACAGAGAAGATGATGAAGGTTTTGGGAAAGGCACTCCCTGAGCCCCACTGGTCCTGGCTGGGACCAGTGAGTCTCCCCAGCAGCAGTGCCTGAAGGAATCTGGAGAAAGGGCAACCAACAGCTGGCAGCAGCAGAACAAATGAAAACGGGCTTGTCATCAGAGATAAGTCATCCTAGGAGAAACCCATAATAATGATAAAATAAAGATACATACTTTTGTACTCTTTTGTTTTGAAGTAAATCCATAAATTTGCCCCAGTTCTACTTGGGGTAATTTCAAGCCAATAACTTCAGATCCACATCCCTGTGCTTCCATACCACCTAATGGCGTGCAGCCGCCTACAGATGGGGTGTATGCGAATGACAAAACCCCCAGGATAGCTAAGATTGCATGAAGCCTATCACAAAAATGACAGTAGCGAAGAGCCACCACCTGATTTGGGGCATGAAGGTGAGGCCTGAATCAGCAAAGAACATGTCCATCTACGACACCAAGGTGTCGTGGTTTAACCCTAGCCAGCAACTAAATGCCACACAGCTGCTCGCTCACCCCCGCTCCAGTCGGATGCGGGAGAGAATCGGGAGGATAAAAGTGAGAAAACTTGTGGGTTGAGATAAAAACAGTTTAATAATTGAAATAAAAACCAAAGTAAAACAGTAGTGGTAATAACAACAACAATAATAGAATATACAAAGCAAGCGATGCACGATGCAACTGCTGACCACTTGCTGACTGATGCCCAGCCAATCCCGGAGCCGCGATCGCTGCTTCCCGGACCACGCCTCCTAGTTTATATACTGAACATGACATCATATCATATGGAATACCCCGTTGACCAGCTGGGTTAGCTGTCTTGGCTATGCTCCCTCCCAGCTTCTTGTGCACCTGGCAGAGCATGGGAAGCTGAAAAGTCCCTGACTAGCCTAAGCACTACTAGGCAACAACAAAAACATCAGTGTGTTATCAACATTCCTCTCATACCAAATCCCAAACACAGCACCACACCAGCTACCAGAAAGAAAATTAAGTCTATCCCAGCCGAAACCAGGACAAGGATCTGTAGGATCACTGCCAGTGGACATTCTATACCATCTTCATCATGCCCAGGTCTCATGTTTTCCAATATATTTGTCCTAGTTCTGGCTGGGACAGAGTTAA